>NC_041394.2:206496584-206716584 GCF_900747795.2 Erpetoichthys calabaricus | reverse complement strand
AAGTTAAGAGTAGATAGATAGATAGATAGATAGATACGAATGTGCAATGCTGTTCCCTTTTGAGTTTTCTATTAAGAAAAAGAAGTTTTACTCAGGCTGTTGGACTTACACTCTTTCTCATGGGTGAGGGTTGAATTGAATTTAGTTTTGTTAAGTTTGACTTGATTGTATGGACTTTTACATGCTTTTAATAAATTCAATAAAAGGAAAAAAAACAAAAAGAAGTTTGTATATTTTAACACATTGTTCTTGATCATGGCATCACAGGCAGCAAGCAAGAATTTCTCTATACTTACGATAATACTACTTCTGCTATTACTACTACTATTAGTGATGATTTAGGGACCCTAAGCTTTAGGTGTCGAGTTAGTTGGCATACCTCATTGAAGCCATATTACAAAAAGTATAACATTATGTGAGCTTATATTGAATTGGACATTTTCTTAAAATGTATTTGAATGATTGTTGAAGTTAAAAATTTCTATATGAAGGTACTGCAGGCAGTTCTTTAATTCACATTGAACCTCTCTAAAAACCTATATTTGCTTTTCAAAAATATTATCATACATCTTTTACCCCCTGCTATTCATGTACTTCAAGATGCCTACTGAATGTGTTTTTATCTGTATTGAAATTTGTCTTTACTGTTGTTGCCATTATCTTTCTTTTTTATTTTTTGCTGATCCTTTCTAGCAAAATGCAGATATCTGTACAATACCTGCTTAAATGTAAACCCTTTAGCAGTGTTCTTTAGCCTTGTGTTTTTCTAGCATGAATACTTGTGAACTTGAGCATGATGGACCTGAGTTTTCTTTTTCTGTCTTTATATTCCTTCCTTGCAGGTACTCAGAAAACTCTCACACTTATTTACCATTGCTGAGTACAAAACCAGTCAATTTACTACTTATAGTTGAACTGCTGGTCCTGCTCGCACTCCCCTGGCCTTCACTATGCCTGCTACTGCCTCTTCCAAACTATCAAGTCTGTCCTCTCTTAACATTAATTTAAAAAAAGATATATATGTATATATATATTATATAATGTAATAAGAAAGAGTATAATGGTACATTTCATATATAACACTATATGCAATCAGAATGAAATCCTAGTGTGTTCAGTATCATATGTGACATTTGTCTTGTGCAAGGTTTTCAAACTTGATGAAAACTTGTGTTCTATCTATCTATCTATCTATCCATCCATCCATCCATCCATTTTCCAACCCGCTGAATCCGAACACAGGGTCACGGGGGTCTGCTGGAGCCAATCCCAGCCAACACAGGGCACAAGGCAGGAACCAATCCCGGGCAGGGTGCCAACCCACCGCAGGACACACACAAACACACCCACACACCAAGCACACACTAGGGTCAATTTAGAATTGCCAATCCACCTAACCTGCATGTCTTTGGACTGTGGGAGGAAACCGGAGTGCCCGGAGGAAACCCACGCAGACACGGGGAGAACATGCAAACTCCACGCAGGGAGGACCCGGGAAGTGAACCCGGGTCCCCAGATCTCCCAACTGTGAGGCAGCAGCGCTACCCACTGCGCCACCGTGCCGCCCTCTATCTATCTATCCTTTGTAAAATCAGTTAAAAATTAAATTATACTGGACACGGAATGTGCAATGTGGACATCTACATCAGACATTCTTTCAGTAAAATTTAGCAAACCAAATCTTTCCAATGATAATAAACCTTTTTTGCAGTCACCAGCCAGAATTAGAATTGCACTGTTCAATATTTGTAATATTTGAAAACATATAAAAAAATATTTGTGGGGAAGATGATTTAATAATTCTTGATGTTTTCTGGCACTTACCAAATACTGGGAGGTTGCTTTTCCAAGCAACTGACTACTAAACTCTAGAAGTGTCTTACCTACATTATTATGCCCCCAACCCTCTAAGAAAGTTCTCAAAATTTTTAATTCAGATATCAAATGAAAAGGTGACTTCATCTGAAAGAAATATTATTTTAGGGCAGCCAGGACTTTTCAATACATCTTGATAGACATTTTAGAAGTACAGACTTATACAACGTTAGAAGCTGAGTGGCTAAGAGTGAATTTAAAATACTGTAGCTGTATATGATATACAAATGGTGCAGTCTGGTGACAGGAACATTAAAGAGAACCACACTACATTTATTTCAAAAAATATCCAGTGCAAGGATTTTCACTTTACAGATCTGAAAACTTTTTTATAGCAGTGAACTTAGCCAACATGTTTTTCTCACAACCCAAACAGTCCCGATATTCAATAATTCCAAATCTGACATTGCTGTATCAGTTGCCCAAATTTAAATATGTTATAAACCTCCTACCAACTTTTCAGAGTGATTGTTTTAGAGTTTCATGTTCAGTTATATATGCACAGATTACATTACATCTCTTATTCTTCCCCCATAGATATACATGAACAATTACCTTTTCTTTATCAGCAGGTCTCGCATGATTCTCCATTTAGGCCTCCTTGCTGCTATCTTTAAGGAAATTAGAGAAGGCTGTCATTAGATTGTGTGCTCGGTATTTTGTCTTTGCAATTCTTTCTATATAAATCTTCAACAGGACATTTTCCTGAATAAGCTGGCTAAGCATTCTTGCTCTCTTTCTGTATATAGGACTGCTTGTAAAATAATCTTTTGAGCACTATATACTACTATAAGAGGCTGAGTCACATCGCTGCTCCCCAAATTTTAGACCATATGATTAAGATTTCATCCCTTTACAGGGTCCCTTGTGGACTGTTATTTAAGTTAAAAACTCCATTTCCATCCTTGCCATATAGTCTCAGGTGTGCATCTACACCTGGGGGTTGCCAATAATACTGTTTTGTATATCAGTCTATCAATATGTTTTAAATAATCTCAGAAACCTGATTTAATTAGGCATGACACAAACTAATGATCATTTACATCAGGATCAGAAAGCCTAATAATGTGAAGTTCCCACTTGCTCAAGCAGTATTGCTGATGCAGAAGCCATTTAAATTGCCTCTGTTAGGGTTTAGAGGACAGAGGTAGTATTTTAGAGCAAAGTACTTTACATAAAAAAAATGTCTAAAGTATATCAAGCTTTGTACCAACTAATGGTATGCATTATAATCAGTTCAAATTAAATTTTACTACAAATCTCTTTGTGCCCAACAGTTTGTAAGGTGAATAAAGTATCAGAAGGCACTTTTAGCAGCATATTGTACTTGTAGTCAGTCACCTCCACGCTTACAGATGCTGGTTAAGAGCTTTTCTTTGACCTCTGAATCAGTTTTAGCAATTAGGTCAGGACCTCTGTTCCAAGTATCAAACAGATTCTTTGGCAGTAACCTCACGTTTCAGTGAGTCTCTCTCCAAGTCCCTGGAGGCTCTTATCAAGCTAAGCTCATTTGCAATAGACACTGGATTTGTCTACGAAGCATGGAAAGCATAATTCGCAAACCTCATTCTTGTCTTTCTTTTCACCACACCAGAGCAAGCTTACCGTTCCTTGCCATTAAGAAATGAAAGGGTAAACAAATCAAACTGCCATTTAGTTTTGTGGAAAAAGTCACAGCCATACATTTGATCATTACACTAATGAGCATTAGAATATGTGTTTCCGACTTGAAACTAACCAAGCTGTGGTGACTCAATTCCCCAAAAAATGTTGTTATAGGTTACCCTAAATGGCTTTTTGCTAATGATTAGCCCCTCTTTATTCAAAAGTTATTAATTGATTAGACTGGTCACTTACTCAATTAAGAAAATGTTATGACTTTAAGAGGCTTGAAATTTAATTAAGTAAGAGATTACAACGTGCATTCACTCCCTTAATCAGCCACCTTTCTTTACAATTAACAGAAGTAAAAAGTACATCAGGTAGGCTGATTTGTGTTTTCTGTTAATTAAAATAAAGTTGTATGTTTTAATTGACTTTTGTTTGTCGTGGTGCCAGATAAGTTAATGTGGTATGTGTTGCTCGAACATATTAGTATGAATTTCACTTGGCTCTGTATTGTAGACATGACAATACTACTACTACTACTAGTTAAATGGTTTGGGCATGTGGCTGGTTGCTAGAAGCTAAATAAGAAGATTTTAGTTTTTGACAGTTTTAACATTATTATTCACACTGTTAATTGTTTCAGTTTGTGCATGCAGTTCTGACTAATTAATGATTAATTACTGATCTTAATTAATATGGCTTGCTACTTTAACTATCAAGCTGACATACACATTAGTAGTGTTTTTATTCATCTGCAAGAAAGTCTGTTTACAAAATATTGCATGCATGTATTTTCAAACCCGGTTTCTCCAGTGTAGAGTTTTAGAGACCAAGGCCTATTCCACCAGTTTTGTTTGTATTGCAGAGAACCATCATTGCGTACCTTCATGCACATACCTTCACTCTCTCATACAGGGACAATAAATCTAACAGGATTGGTGTTGGGATATTGGAAGAAATCCAGAGCACCAAAGGAAAACAAATATAGACATGGGGAAAATTATCAAATTCCATATGTACAAAAAACCATGGCAGGACTGTAAGGCAGCAGCTGTACCACCATGAAGATGATACAATAGGAAACAATGTGAAGAAAATTAAACTGATATGAATCTGATTGTGTCCAGGCCTTTGTATGTATAGACTCTGCACATTTTCTTTATGTCTGCATGGGTTTTTCTTTGGTTTCCACCTTTATCCCAAATGCAAGCATGTTTAGATTGATTGACACTTCTATACTGCCCCACAATGATCAAGTATAAGATTATAACAATTTTGATGACATCAGGGCATTCAGACTAATAAAGCTTGGCAATCCTATTTGCCTAATTTCTCTAAAATAAGATAATACTGAATTGAATTTTCAAGGTTCCTAAAGTTCAGCTCTCTACCACACTACTTGGTAATTTATTCCTTTTCTCTGCTTGCTTAAATTGAACATGTTTAATTACTCTCTTCATAGCTCAAGTTGATACATATATGGTAAGCCAAATTAACATTTAGAGATATCTCAAAATGAATTTCAGATATCTTAAAATGTAATTTACTTTTTAAGATATCTGAAACTCGCTTTGAGATATCTTGAAATAATTACATTTTGAGATATCTCACATGCATTTCAAGATATCTCAAATACATTTTCAGATATCTCAAAATAATTGTGTCTGCATTTCAAGATATCTCAAATGAATTTTCAGATACCTTAAATTGACCTTTCATGCATTTTAAGATACCTTAAGTGCATTTCAAGATATCTCAAAATCATTTCCTGTAAAACTGCCTATTATTTCAATGGGACTTCTTGTTTATTATAAGATATCTTAAAATGTATTTGAGATATCTTGAAATGAGCAGGAAGTAATGTTGAGATATCTGAAAATGTATTTGGAATATCTGAAAATGGACAGGAAGCTGTTTTGAGATATCTGGAAATGTATTTCAGATATCTTAAATTGTATTGTAGATATCTGAAAATGCTTTTGAGATATCTTGAAATAATTAAGTGTCTTTTTAAAGATATCTTAAAATGCATTTTAGATATCCATCCATCCATCCATTATCCAACCCGCTGAATCCGAACACAGGGTCACGGGGGTCTGCTGGAGCCAATCCCAGCCAATACAGGGCACAAGGCAGGAACCAATCCCGGGCAGGGTGCCAACCCACCGCAGGACACACACAAACACACCCACACACCAAGCACACACTAGGGACAATTTAGAATCGCCAATCCACCTAACCTGCATGTCTTTGAACTGTGGGAGGAAACCAGAGCGCCCGGAGGAAACCCACGCAGACACGGGGAGAACATGCAAACTCCATGCAGGGAGGACCTGGGAAACGAACTCAGGTCCCTAGGTCTCCCAACTGCGAGGCAGCAGCGCTACCAACTGCGCCACTGTGCCGCCCTATTTTAGATATCTTGAAATACAATTTGAGATATCTTGAAATACATTGTTAGATATCTGAAATTGAGCAGAGACCCATTTTAAGATATTCTGAAATTAATTTTAGATATCTAAAAATGTATTCTAGATATCTCAAACAACAGTGAATTTTAAGTTATCTTAAATGTTTTTTGAGTTATCTTAATTATATTTTGAGATATCCTAAAATAACTTCCCACTCATTTTAAGATATCTCAAATTCATTTTGAGATATCTGAAATGCATTTTCAGATATCTCAGCATAACTTCCTGTGCATTTCAAGATATCTCAAATACATTTTGAGATATCTTAAAATAGACAGGAAATCCCATTGAAAGAAGATGAAATTTTACAGGAAGTGATTTTGAGATATCTCGAAATGTATTTGAGATATCTCAAAATGCACAGGAACCTATTTCGAGATATCTCAAATTACATTTAAGATATCTTAAAATGCATTTCAGATATTTCAAAATGTACAGCATATCATTTCAAGATATCTTGAAATCTATTTGAGATATCATAAAATGCTTTTTAGATATCTTAAAATAGATGCATTTTTAGATATCTGTAATTCAATTTGAGATATCTAAAATGCATTTCCAGATATCTTAAAATTCATTTTGAGATATCTCTAAATGTTAATTTGGCTTGCCATATACATATGTGTACATGAATGCGTACTGAAATATCAAGGACTAATTCACCACATATCTGTTTTGAAATTACTGTTTTTTTTAAAGTAGACAATGTAATATAATATAATCTTATATATGTCTACATGTGGAAGTGTGTCTGTCTGTCTGTCTAGCCCGGAACTGCGAGGGTACAGCATGAAACTCAAAGAAATTGTCTCTGTTGCCGAGAAAAGAGAAACTCGCTTAGCCACTGATAGACAACAGAGGCGAGCACGACGATAAAACGAAACCACAGAGGAAAGAGAACCTCACTTAGCCACTAAAGCACAACCAATGCGATTGATTGATTGTGCTAATACACAACTGATGTGATTGATTGATTGATTGAAGTGTCATAACATAACATAATATGTTATGCTAGCATAACATAACATAACATAATATAATCTTAATACATAATTCGCCAGCCTCCTCACTCACTCACTCACTCACATCCGTCCGAAACCGAATGCGCAGTCGCCTTCTGCGCACGTCCGAAGCCGAATGCGCAGTCGCCTTCTGCGCACGTCCGAAGCCGAATGCGCAGTCGCCTTCTGCGCAGCTGCCCGAAAAACCTTACGAGACTGACATCGCAGCAGGCGGCGGATTTACGGCCGCGAAAATTCAAAGAGAAAGGCGACTTCGACCGACATCCAACCCCAACATCGCGGCAGGCGGCGGATTTACGGCCACAAAAATTCAAAGAGAAAGGCGACTTCAGTTAAAGCTCTAGAGGCCTGAAAGGCGATTTCGACTACAGCTTGAGGCCTAATTACGCATTCTGATTCAATTACGCATTCATTCAATACACCTATGTCAGGTTTGTGGTACTTATACTTATTACTGTTCCACTCATGCCCGTTTCATCTTACATTGTCGAAACGGGCTCTTTGTCTAGTATAATATAATATAATATAATATAATATAATATAATATAATATAATATAATATAATGAATCTTCTATATAAATGTCTACGCGTGAAAGTGTGTATGTCTGTCCGGCCCGGAAGTGAGAGGTGGAGTCGGGGTAAGGACTGCACCACCGAGGAAACAGAAAACTAAATGTCTACGCGTGGAAGTGTGTCTGTCTGTCTGTCTGGCCCGAAAGTGAGAGGCTACTACAGCATGAAGCTCAGAGAGCCGGCAAGGCGGTCCCAAGTTAACAAGTCGGAAGAAGAAGCAACTCTGTTGCCAAAGTAATACCGCCGAGAAAAGAGAGAAAGTCTTACTCAAGTGAGATGAGCACATCGGCAGAACAGTATCCCTTTTACTTTTCTTCCCGCTGCTTATACAAAAGCGAGGCGAGTATGTCGGCTAAATGAAACCTGGAAGAGAGATGCCCAGAGTAGTTCCTTTCAATTACCTGACATCTCTACATTTCAATTTTTTTTCTGACGATTTCAATAGTTTCTTGAACCCCAGGCTTTTTACAGCACGGGCTTACACAGCTAGTATAATATCCATCCAACCAGCTATATCCTAACTACAGGGTCACGGGGGTCTGCTGGAGCCAATCCCAGCCAACACAGGGCACAAAGCAGGAAACAAACCCCGGGCAGGGTGCTAGCCAACCGCAGGGTGCACACACACACACACACACACACACCAAGCACAATTTAGGATCACCAATGCACCTAACCTGCATGTCTTTGGACTGTGGGAGGAAACTGGAGTACCCAGAGGAAACCCACGCAAACACAGGGAGAACATGCAAACTCCACGCAGAGAGGACACGGAAAGTGAACCTGGGTCTCCTAACTGTGAGGCATCAGCGCTACCACTGCGCCACTGTGCCACCCCTAATATAATATAATATATAGTGATCCCTCCTCGATCGCGGGGGTTGCATTCCAGAACCCCCCGCGAAAGGTGAAAATCCGCAAAGTAGAAACCATATGTTTATATGGTTATTTTTATATTGTCATGCTTGGGTCACAGATTTGCGCAGAAACACAGGAGGTTGTAGAGATACAGGAACGTTATTCAAACACTGCAAACAAACATTTGTCTCTTTTTCACAAGTTTAAACGTGCTCCATGACAAGACAGAGATGACAGTTCCTTCTCACAATTAAAAGAATGCAAACATATCTTCCTCTTCAAAGGAGTGCACGTCAGGAGCAGAGAATGTCAGAGAGAGAGAGAGAGAGAAAAGCAAACAATCAAAAACCGATAGGTGCTATTCTAGGGCTTGACAAAGCAGCTGCAAGAAAGCCCAGCAAGGAAGGGAGCAATGTGAAGGTAGTCTTTCAGCATTTTTTAGATGAGCTTTCATATCCTCTAGGGGTGCGAACAGCCCCCCTGCTCACACCCCCTCCGTCAGGAGCAGAGAATGTCAGAGCAAGAGAGAGAGAGAGAAAAGCAAACAATCAAAAATCAATAGGTGCTGTTCGGGCTTTTAGATAGACAGATAGATAGATAGATACTTTATTAATCCCAATTTAAGTATGTGAAGCACCGTGCGGGAAGCATATCGCGTAACAAAGCAGCCACAAGTAAGCCCAGCAAGGAAGGGAGCAATGTGAAGGTAGTCTTTCAGCGTTTTTTGAGGTGCAGCCGTATCCTCTAGGGGTGCGAACAGCCCCCGTGCTCACAATATATTTGAGGAGTTTTATTTAATACGTAATACGTGCTCTGATTGGGTAGCTTCTCAGCCATCTGCCAATAGCGTCCCTTGTATGAAATCAACTGGGCAAACCAACTGAGGAAGCATGTACCAGAAATTAAAAGACCCATTGTCCACTGAAACCCATGAACCAGTGAAAAATCTGCGATATATATTTAAATATGCTTACATATAAAATCTGCGATAGAGTGAAGCTGCAAAAGTCGAAGCGTGATATGGCGAGGGATTACTGTAATATAATATAATATAATATAATATAATATAATATAATATAATATAATATAATATAATATAATATAATATAATATACACAGTAACATAATATAATATAATATGTACCATAGCCTAGTCTTTGTGAATGCAGGTATACGGTGGTTACATTTTCTATTCATGTCTACATCTCTTTTCCGATATTTCCCCTGAATCCTAAAAACCTAGGATACAGTTTGAACGTTGTTTCTAAACTGTTCTTATATGAATTGATATGTAAGTATTATGTTTGTTGACTGACAAGTAAAACAGCCTACACATAATACAAATGGTTGGGAGAGATGTATAAATGATTTAAGTACCTTTTGTGGGTACCTTTTCACTTATTTGCTGGGGATACCGCCCCCCTATACCTGTTGAAACCCCTAGCTCTTTTTGGCCTTCTCTTGCCCTGTCATCTGGCAAATTGATGACATTATGCTTATTATTCTCTTATGTTAGCAAAACACAAAAATAAAAAAAATAGCTGATGTTAACTTGAATCTGTGACAGTTTTGTCCATTTAAAACACTTTTAAGCAGCATTCCAATAGGCAAAATCAATAGCTATTCCTGATTATTGTAATTGTCTGATGATTACTAAAAGAAACAATCAATGCATCTTGACCCAATGGTATCAGATGGCTTCCAATGTAGTGTGCTTTCTTGCTATTGTTCACCCTTAAGTGAAAAACTGTGGACTAAAGTTCACTAAGACTAAGCTGGTGGATAAACAGCTGGAATTGGGTAGCACCATATGGAGTCTCAAATGGACTCTGGAGATCCCGTACTCCTATTAAAATATTCCCAGCACAGGAGCTATAAAATCTAGAAAGTTGTCTGCAGCCCAGCTGAACCTATAGTTAGTTGACAGTGAATGAAGACATGCTATACTCTGACTGTGAACAAACAATAATTTTGCTTAGCATTTTTATATTCCTGTTACCTCTCCACAGGGGCTTAGAAACTCACCTGTCTACCAGTTCAGTCACTTCCAATAATAAATGGTTACAGACATTTCTCCCCAGGCAATACCGACATGAACAAATGTGCACAAAGCACCGTTTGAGATGTTAGTGTTCTATTCTTTTTTTACTATCCTTGTATCAGGCAGGCAGCTGACCTTTGTGCCAATCACAGCACATCTTACTGTTTGATTTACTAAGCAATGATATTGTGGAGCAGTGAAATTATTAGTTTTTTTTAAGGTGAATTCACAAGACTCTTATTTTCTGGGGTAATTTTAAAAGATGTATGTTTCATTTCATGCCTCTATTATTCTTATTTTTTTCAAACCTTTGATACAGTATAATCATTTAGAAATGAGCAGTTATTTGGATTCTGTTGTTTATTAAATTTTTAGTTGGAATTATTACAGAATGTTCTGATTATTCATTCATTTTCTAAAACTGCTTATTATAGTGCAGGGATCTGAGTAGCAGAGCCTGTCCTACTGATGATACAGTTGAAATAATCGCTTGTAAAAATGAAGGGCAAGAAGGCTTTAGGAGAGTTCTTCTTATGTATGCTTAAGGAATGCAAGGTTATACAGAGGCATCGACACACAGTACATAAAAGCAGGGCGAGGTCATTAATAGAGTCCCTTGGGAATCTTTATTAGGACCATTACTCTTCCTAGTTTGTACTAGAAGTCAGCCTATTGCAGGTGAGCTCCTAGTATTGGAGGTGACTGCAAGAAAACGTAATGTCAAGAAAAACTGTGGATAAAACAACTCAAGAAAAGCAGAGAACAACATTTATACGGTATTCAGTTTTATTTACAGTATGTCACAAGTACAACATTAATATTACTTAAACTGAATCTATCATCCTACATGACATTACATGAAAAGAGAATGAAAAGGTAATAAAATCTCTCTCTCTCTCTTTCTGTCTCTCTCTAGTAGTAGTGATACAGGTTGAGTATCCCTAATCTGAAATTTAAAAATCTGCTGCTTCTGAGTGTCAATAAGACATAACCTATGTTCCCTTTATTTATTTTTTACTGCTGAGCGATTGTGAACAACATATAGATAGATAGATAGATAGATAGATAGATAGATAGATAGATAGATAGATAGATAGATAGATAGATAGATAGATAGATAGATAGATAGATAGATAGATAGATAGATAGATAGATAGATAGATAGATAGATAGATAGACTTTATTACTCACAAGGGGAAAATCACATACTCCAGCAGCAGCATACTAATAAAAAACATTAAATTAAAGAGTGATAACAATGCAGGTATAACAGACAGATAATAACTTTGTATAATGTTAACGTTTAAACCCCCCCCTGGGTGGAATTGAAGAGTCACATAGTTTGGGGAAGGAATGATCTCCTCAGTCTGTCAGTGGAGCAGGACAGTGACAGCAGTCTGTCGCTGAAGCTGCTCCTCTGTCTGGAGATGATACTGTTAAGTGGATGCAGTGGATTCTCCATGATTGACAGGAGCCTGCTCAGTGTCCGTCGCTCTGCCACGGATGTCAAACTGTCCAGCTCCATGCCTACAATAGACCCTGCCTTCCTCACCAGTTTGTCCAGGCGTGAGGCGTCCCTTTTGTTTAGTCTGCCTCCCCAGCACACCACCGTGTAGAAGAGGGCACTCGCCACAACCTTGTGATAGAACATCTGCAGCATCTTATTGCAGATGTTGAAGGACGCCAGCCTTCTAAGGAAGTATAGTCGGCTCTGTCCTCTCTTACACAGAGCATCCGTATTGGCAGTCCAGTCCAATTTATCATCCAGCTGCACTCCCAGTTATTTATAGGTCTGCACCCTCTGCACACAGTCATCTCTGATGATCACAGGGTCCATGAGGGGTCTGGTCCTCCTAAAATCCACCACCAGCTCCTTGGTTTTGCAGGTGTTCAGTTGGTTTGAATCGCACCACTTAACAAAGTCCTTGATTAGGTTCCTATACTCCTCCTTCTGCCCACTCCTGATGCAGCCCATGATAGCAGTGTTGTCAGCGAACTTTTTCACGTGGCAGGACTCCGAGTTGTATTGGAATTCCGATGTATATAGGCTGAATAGGACCGGAGAAAGTACAGTCCCCTGCGGCGCTCCTGCGTTGCTGACCACAATGTCAGACCTGCAGTTCCCGAGACGCACATACTGAGGTCTGTCTGTAAGATAGTCCACGATCCATGCCACCAGGTATGAATCTACTCCCATCTCTGTCAGCTTGTCCCTAAGGAGCAGAGGTTGGATGGTGTTGAAGGCACTAGAGAAGTCCAGAAACATAATTCTTACAGCACCACTGCCTCTGTTCAAGTGGGAGAGGGATCGGTGTAGCATATAGATGATGGCATCCTCCGCTCCCACCTTCTCCTGGTATGCGAACTGCAGAGGATCGAGGGCATGGCGCACCAGTGGCCTCAGGTGGTGAAGCAGCAGCAGCACCATGGTCTTCATCACATGTACAGTAACGTCAGAGCGACAGGCTGGAGGTCGTTCAGCTCACTAGGACTTGATACCTTTGGGACTGGGGTGATACAAGATGTTTTCCAAAGCCTCGGGATTCTCCCGTGTTCTAGGCTCAGGTTGAAGATGCGCTGTAGAGGACTCCCCAGGTCCAATGCACAGGCCTTCAGCAGTTGTGGCGATGCTCCATCTGGACCCGCTGCTTTGCTGGAACGAAGTCTCCTCAGCTCTCTTCTTACCTGGGCTGCTGTAATTGTGGGTGGGGGGGAAACTCTCTCTTATGCTAGTTTCAGCAGAAGGATGGGTGGAGGGTGCAGTACTCCAAGGTGAGAGTGGGTTAGGGTGGTCAAACCTGTTAAAGAAGTTGTTCATCTGGTTTGCTCTCTCCACGTCTCTCTCGATGGTGGCACCCCACTTCGAGCTGCAGCCAGTGATGATCTTTATCCCATCCCACACTTCCTTCATGCTGTTATTCTGCAACTTCTGCTCTAGCTTTCTCCTGTACTGCTCCTTCGCTGCCCTGAGCTGGACTTGGAGTTCCTTCTGCATGTGCTTGAGCTCATGCTGATGACCGCCTTTAAAAGCCCTTTTGTTCTGGTTCAAAAGGCTCTTGATGTCACTTGTAATCCATGGCTTATTGTTAGCATAGCAGCGTACTGTTCTTACTGGAACTACAATGTCCACACAGAAGTTGATGTAGTCAGTAGTGCAGTCAACAACCTCCTCAATGTTCTCACTATGTGATCCCTGCAGGATATCCCAGTCTGTAGTTTCAAAGCAGTCTCTCAGAGCCTGCTCTGCCTCAGGGGACCACTTCCTGAATGATCGTGTGGTTGTAGGTAGGACCCTCACTCTTGATTTGTAGTGAGGCTGGAACAGAACCAGGTTATGATCTGCTTTCCCAAGCGCAGGCAGCGGGGTGGCGCTGTATGCGTCTTTAACGTTTGTTTTGGAAATAGTCCTATTTCCTGGGGTGTTACAATCCACATACTGGGAGAAGGCAGGTAATGTTTTGTCCAGCGTCACATGATTAAAATCTCCAGCGATTAGCACAAACGCCTCAGGGAGCTGCTTTTGTAATTTAGCAACAACGCAATGAATGATGTCACCCGCTATCTCCACGTCTGCCCGAGGAGGGATGTAAACAATAAAAACAATGAAGTGTCCAAACTCTCTGGGCAAGTAATAGGGACACAGACTTACGGCCAACAGTTCGATGTCCCTGCAGCAAGTGGAGATTTTAACCCCTTAACCGCCCTCTGCCGGATATATCCGGCACCGTTGTTTTATTGCTAACGCCATACTGCCGGAATTATCCGGCACATTTGCCTGTGGTTATATGAATGCCTGGCAAGTAGTATAACTGACGGTTTGGCGTGGGTATTATTACTACGTTGTATTTCGACAAGTCTGTGGTTGTTTTGGCCGGTCATGTGACGTGATTCGCATGTAACAGCTGTGAAATGGCGAAACGTAAACTGACTTCAAGTGAGGCTTTGCAGGCGATTTTGGACAGTTCTGATCATGATTGTAGCAGTTCTGAAGAAGATTTTAGCGACAGTGATGAGCAGCAACGTGCGCTGCATGATACTGTGAATGAAGACGCATCGGATGACGGCGCTGAGTGGGTGTATCCCCAGCATCTCAGCTGGGCTGCTGCCCGTGGTGAACTACCTTTTCTGCATTCGTTTGAGGGAACGTGTGGCTTTATTGCTGATGTAAACAATTACACTGCTGAGCAGTTTTATGAGCTGTTTGTGTCACCTGATTTGATCAGACATTTTGTTCATCAGACAAATCTGTATGCAGCACAGTTTATTGAGAAAAATCCCAATTTACCTCCACATTCCCGTGTTCGTGCTTGGTTTGACACTGATGAAAACGAAATGAAAAAATTCATTGGGATTTTGATGTTGATGGGAATAATCAGAAAACCAGATATTGAGATGTACTGGTCTACAGATCCTATGTATGCAACACCTATTTTTGCAGCTGTCATGACACGTAACCGATTCTCTTTGCTGCTGAAATTCTTTCATTTGAATGACAACAGAAACGAGCCAGATAAGAAAGATCCAAACCGCGACCACTTGTTCAAGCTACGTCCTTTGATTGATCATTTATTTGAAGCATTTCAGTTGCCCTACATGCCAGGACCGTCAGTTGCAGTTGATGAAAGTTTATTGTCGTGGAAGGGCCGCTTACAGTTTCAACAGTATCTACCATTGAAAAGGGCACGGTTTGGTATCAAGATGTTTTGCTTAGCTGAGAATTCAGGTTACATTTATAGATTTCGTGTATACACTGGCAAAGAGGATCCTATGAGTAGTATTTCAGCAGTGTTGCCAGATGAATGTAAGGACTTTGGACTTTCAGAAAAACGCTGTCATGTCTGTTCAAAGAAGGGTCAGCGTAGAGACGTCAAGACCTTCTGCTCAAAGTGTCCCAGCAATCCAGGACTTTGTGCAGTTCCCTGCTTTGGCCTGTGGCACAGCAAACTCAAATACTGGGAATGAAACTATGATTGACTGAACTATTTTTGACTTTTGAATTACTTTTGACTGTTCCGTTTTTGTAGTTGACAATAAATCCAGAAGCCTGAGAAAAGGTACATTTTGTGTTTTATTATGTGTTTGCCCATTTCTAGAACTTGCACAACATTTAGTGGTCAATACTGCTTGAATAAATGTAAAAAATGTAAAAAAAATGTAAAAAAGTAAAAAAACGAAAATTGTTCAGATTTCGCCTGGCGTGGGGAATATTTAGGGAGTTGGCGGTTAAAGGGTTAACGTTTACATGTCCAGAGTTGCACCACCTTGTATTGACATAGAGAGCAAGTCCTCCACCTTTCCGCTTCCCGCAGGTACTTGCGTCTCTGTCCGCTCTAACTGTGCTAAACCCAGGTAGCTCCACGTTAGCATCTGGGATGTTAGTTGTTAGCCACGTTTCACAAAAACATAGCAAACTGCATTCTCTGTAGTTCCTGATATTTGTCACCAGCACAGCCAGTTCGTCGATCTTATTTGGTAGTGAGTTTACATTTCCCAGGATCACAGAAGGCACCAAAGGTTTGTATCTCCACTTTCTCGCTAGACGCTTGGCTTTTATCTTAGCGCCAGCTCTACTGCCACGATACCGCCTTCTTATCTCGTCAGGTAAATAGGGAACCACAACGGCGTGGGCATTTGTTCTCAGCGCTTGAAGTTGACTACTTGAATAGACAAGTCTCGGCGTGTAAAAATCCATGTCCAAGTAGCAAAAAGTAGTAAAAAGTGTCCAGGGAACGAGTCCACATAAAAGAAAGTGGTATTAGTGAACAGTGAAATTGAGAAAAATAGAGAAAAAAGGTATGTGCAGAATATGTGCAGAATCCAAACAGATTCATTCATTCTGAGTGGTCAGTGATCTTGTCTCTGTGAACAATGAAATGCCACAAAGTTACAATACATGATTATTGACTAGTTTTGGGAGCACTTTCTCTGAGAAGCACCACAAATCTAGGTAACACAATCAACAACTGTGATTGAGTACCCCCATGAAGCAGTGAATGCCACAAAGCGCCATCACTCAATTGACTATCAGAGAGGTAGGGGGTTGCACTTTAAGCACTGTGGCATAGGATAGATTCTGCGCCAGTTTCAATATGCTGCACATGGGAGTGAAGCAATAACTCCTGCTCAGCAGTTCAATAGAGCTGTGTGGCAAAAGCATAAAAAAGCATAGGATTCCACAAGTGGAAAATTTCACACCAAAAGATGGAATTATAAAACTGCAAGTTTCATGGAAAGTTAAATACGCTCTTTTCGGTTCTTCAGTGTGCATACGTAGCAGTGGCCCTCTTAAAAGGGAACTAAGGTAGAGTCTATACATCATATTAAACACTTTTGAGTTTTAATGTTTGTCATGTCAACACATAATAGCGGATTGGTGATATGAATTATTATACACTCATTTAGCTGGTTTGGCTCATTATGCCTATGAGATCATTTCTGCTAAAAAGGCACTTTTATTCACTTGCTTTTTAGCTTATGAGCTTGAGTGTTTAAATTTTTCTATTTATATTACTTATATTGTGTTCATTTTATGTACAGTATGTATTTTAACTTACATAATTTTACATACCATATATACTCATGGATAAGTTCTCCCACAGATAAGTCAGGTCTTGATTTTACCGTATAATTTCTGGTATTTTATAATGTCAGTTGTATAAGTCGAATGCAGAAAGCTCACACTATTGGTACAAGGGATTATGATATGCTAATGCCCACCTGAGAGAGTAACCACGGAGCATACTGCCTTTTTGTTCTATGTGGGTGCGGCAATGCGATGTATCAGTGTGTGCTCCTAACCTCTCTCTCTCTCTCTCTATTGTGCCTACGTGACCACACGGTAATACCCGAACTATTCAGAAACAACGTTTGCACTGATTTGTGTCTTTTGTATCTCACACCCTCATACACCTTTATCGTAAGAGCATCCCTTATCTATGATGGAGCGTTTGATCAGAAGAAAATATGAAGCTTGTTTTAAATTAAACGTCGCTGAAGTAGCAAAAGAAATTGGTAACTGGACTGCTGCAACAAAATTTGATGCGTCTGAGAAACTGATGCGAGATTGGAGGAGGCAAGAAGATGTAAAAAAAAAATAATAATAACTGTCGCATTTTTGAACGGGCATATAAGTCGGGGTCTGATTTTATGATCGATTTTTTGGGTTTCAAGACCCGACTTATATGTGAGTATATGTGGTAAGCTATTTATGTTGGCATATTGGAATTTGTGCGTTCATGTATGTATAATGTTTTTTTCTTTTTAATAATTCCTTATCTGGCTTTTATTTCTTACCGTTAGCCTTTATTCTATGTTAAGCACTTTGGTCAACATTTAGTTGTTTTAACTGTGCTATATAAATAAATAAAACCTTAAATTAATATGCAAACATTAGAACAATCTAGATGTGAACAGGCCATTTAGCCTAATAAAGCTCGCCAGTCCTATCCACGCAATTCTTCTAAAAAAACATCAAGCCGAGTTTTTAAAGTCCCTAAAGTCTTACAGTCTACCACACTACTTGGCAGCTTATTCCATGTATCTGTGGTTCTGTGTCAAAAGAGAAACTTCTTAATGTGTGTGCTAAATTTACACTTAACAAGTTTCAAGCTGTGTCCCTGTGTTCTTGATGAACTCATTTTAAAATAACAGTCTCGATCCACTGCACTAATTCCCTTCATAATTTTAAACATTTCAGTCATGTCTCCTCTTAGTCTTCTTTTGCTTAAACTGAAAAGGCTTAGCTCTTTTAATCTTTTTTCATAATTCATCCCCTGTAGCCCTGGAATCAGCCTAGTTTCTCTTCTCTGGACATTTTCTAGCACTGCTATGACTTTTTTGTAGCCTGGACACCTCAATTGCACACAGTACTCTAGATGGGGCCTCGCAAGTGCAATATAAAGCTTGAGCATAACATCCTCAGATCTATAAACATTCCAAAATCCAAAAATACCTGAAATACAAAATACTTTTTGTCCCAGGCATTTCAGATTGGGGATATTTAACCTGTAGTAGTAGTGGTATTGTCATGTGTACTGAGTGTAGTGAAATTCTTAGTTGCATGTTCAACCAACATGCAACAGGTCAACACTGTCTGACAATATGGAGTAGGACATAAACTATAGTACAACCAAATAACATAACATGCAGTATGCAATAATGAATAAAGTCTGCTCATTTCAGCAGTCTGAGGCGTTGAACGCGACTCACCTTACATCTATAACAGAGGAACCCAAAGCATGCACGTGCATCTTTCAATATTCAAGAAGTCAAATCTTTTGGAATCCAAATCAGCTCCTTATCTTCATCGTTGAAGGAGAATCCAAAACCTCCTGCTGTCTTGATTGATGCAGAACACGTAGTACAATTGTAGGCTTCTTCAGAACTCCTACTTTATTTTAGAATGCAGGAAATCAAAGGATAAGGGGCATCTTAATCAAAAAAATAGATAGTAAGCTCTGCATTTTTCATGGTTGAATCTCCTATAAATCTTTATGCATAAAACAATTATTCAGTCCTAGCACAAAAGTTGTCTATATTCAAAAAGGAGCATGTTATAGCTGTCAGGCTGGTTTCAAATGCACATAATTATGGCAAGACCGAGAAAACTAGGAAAAGAAAAAAAAATTACAGTGCAGAGTTCTTTCAAAATTCTCCTGAGATCTTAAGACCACGGTAGAAAGAAAGCTAGGTTTTAAATTACAAAACATTTTATTGATCTCAGAAAATACATGTTTTGATAAACAGTAAACTGACTGAAGCTTTTTTTTATGGATTGCTATAATGGCTTGCAAGTTTGGCTTTAACTTTTTTAAAATAGTTTTAAATAAGTATCCTCCACTAGGTGAAGTGTAGGAAATAAGTTTTAGCTCAGTTCAAACTCATATTTTTTAACTTCCTTTGTGTGTTGTATAAGATAAAGCCATAAGATAAAGTTCATCTATCCTTTGTTTATCTAATGCACTTACTGAACATACTAGGGTCATGGAAGAATGGAGCCTATCCCAGCAACACTGAATGTAAGCTAGAAACCACCACTTGACAAAAAGCCAGTCTGCTACAGGGCACGATCAGGATAGAGTCGACATCTTTAGGAGTGGGTGGAAAACTGGTGTATTATCAAGATAATTGACCCACTGCTTACCCTTTACTTATTTTCTTGAGGTGTAAGTGTACTTAACTGGGTTGGTCTACTCTTGCAACTTAAGATTAACCCACATATACATAGATATACACATACACAGAGAGCCTAAGCACAAAAGTACCATATGAATGATGTATACACAGCCCATTATTCTCTAGTGCTTTAACCCACACAAGTGCTGTATGAATAACACATGCATAGTCCGTTGTTCCCTAGTACTTCAAGAGACTTACTTATCATAGGCACGAAGAACGTACAATATATATGTCAGACCTAAATATTACTTTTGGTTTCAAAGAATATATTAAAAATATACAAAAGGCTTAGCATCCTTGGCTATAGGCCATTTGTCAACCACTGATGTCTTACTTTAATGCACTGTGCACTATTGGACAGAGCTCTTCATTCTCAGCCGATTAAACTTGCAGTTCTGATCATATGGTACTTCCTTACTGATACAGGTGCTCTAAATTTTTACCTTATTAATTCAATCATTCTAGATATAAAGACAAAGTTTAGAAAGTTAAAAGAAACTTGGTATTTAATAAAGAACCATCATGCCAGAAGAGGATAGTATAAAAGAAAATGTAGATAGCAAAGTCTTCATATATATAGTCTTTGAAATGCTTTTGATCTAGTAATCGATATTGTTCTTGAGATGCTTTAGGTGATGGTCAGATGAAAACAGTCACACATCTCTCGACGTCTTCTGACGTCGCTCTTTGGACTTTGCTGTTTCTTCTTCTGACGTCACTCTCTCTTTTGTCCCACAGACAAGCTATATTTATTTTTTCATGTTTGATTGGCTGGCTGTTCATATGATAAAAAAACTTAACTTGCGGTCTTTAATCTTTTAAGTATGGCTGAATTCCTTCCTTTCCCAAGCTGTAAACCAATTCGACTATTTCTAGTCCTAAGGACTCCCATCTGTTCACAGGATATAAAGTAATTAGTACAGCCTGAGGCATCATCCTGTTATTCTACTTTGTTTGCACAGATGTTTTAAAAGTGAGGTACAATTCAGAAGAGGAGATGCTTCGACGTGAATTGCCTTCTTGTAAAATGAAGTTCATCTTTATTTGTGTCTTGCAAAATAATCTTCTTCTTTCGGCTGCTCCCGTTAGGGGTCGCCACAGCATATCATCTTCTTCCATATCTTTCTGTCCTCTGTATCTTGTTCTGTTACACCCATCACCTGCATGTCCTCTCTCACCACATCCATAAACCTCCTCTTAGGCCTTCCTCTTTTTCTCTTACCTGGCAGCTCTATCCTTAACATCCTTCTCCCAATATACCCAGCATCTCTCCTCTGCACATGTCCTAACCAACGCAATCTCGCCTCGCTGACTTTATCTCCCAACCGTCCAACTTGAGCTGACCCTCTAATGTCCTCATTTCTAATCCTGTCCATCCTCGTCACACCCAATGCAAATCTTAGCATAATAAAATTTAAAATCCATGAAACTACATCTGGAGTGTCCACAGAGAATTTACACACTCCTCCCTGACAGTGAGTGGGCCAGAGTTCAAATCTAATCTCCTGATGCTGTAAGGCAGAAGCTTCACCAACACATTGACAAGAAAATGTAACTAAATCAACATCTCAAATGAGTGATTAACAGAGTAATGTATTTACAGCAACACTGAATATGATTTCAGCATTTTCAGGGTGATATCTGTGTTCGTGTGTGTATACAGTATGTGTATTTGTGATTATTCTACTGTCTGTTCCCTACATACTGTACGTATGTCTGTTGATCTGTGACATAATTTGTGACTAGAGCAAGAATTGTTATCTCTTTTTACATTCACTTATACTACCAAAACCTTACTAATTAAGAAAAATGGTTAACTGAAATTTCATGGTTTTTTTCTCAAAAATATTTAAAGAATAATTAGAAAATTTTTAATTTTCATTAATTGCATCATTTTATGTTTCTGTTTTACATTTACAACAGAGTAAAGTTTTGCTGTCCGTGGCAATGCACCCTTGTTTTTAGGAAATATGTTCAAATTGAAACTGGTTTAGAATAGAGTTTGTCTGAAAATGTTTATCAAATGAAAGTAAATAATCAAATGATGAGCGAGAAGACCTGACGTGTCTGTTTGTTGATACACCATCCATGGTCAGTTCTTACATTTGAAAGAGGCTTATACAGTGATCAGTTCTGATTACTGATGGTGGTCTTTTCATTTATACATTTAAATGGAGTGCAAAATATGCTTCCGGAGATGACCAGAGCATGGAGAAAACTGCATGACTCCCTGGGCCATATTTTGTGTGTGGTGTTACATCTGTTTATTTCATACGTTCTTCTCTGTTCATCTCATATACATCAACTCAGTAGCCTGTCTGATTTTTAAAAAATCCCTACTACTTTTCTGATAAGCGTTTCTTTCTTTTAGATTTTTCATGTCTGTTTTTTTATTTGAGGTTGCATTAAAATGGTGTAGTATCCTTGATAAAGTTTAAAAATATATGTTTTTGTTTTACTTCATTTGTGGCATTAGTGCAATACTACTGTATGTCTTTTTGTTAGTGGGTATACATAAGTGCTGGATAAGAAGCATAGTCCAGTACATCCCGTGAGCATTCTGTCTTCCTTCGTAGCCTGATTATACTCATGCCAACAATAGCTCACTTGACATATGGGAGGTGGTAGGTTAACATGTCTTACTTGCAAAACAGCTCCAGAGGCTGCTTCTGTCAGCATGCATTCACTACAAAAACAAATACTACCATGATTTGCAGATTTTGTTTCATCTGCTTGTTGTCAGAAAGTGAGGGATGCAGAGACTCCAGAACACACCAGGCTTGATAATAACATCACTTTATTTAATATTCTAGGAAAACAAAAACAGCAGGTAAGAAGCAAATAACTAAATGACAAAAAAACATAAAAATCTAAACAGGTAGAAGCACATTTGAAATAATATGAATTTATATGAAAGAATAAAATTATTAGTAGTCAGAATCCTGCCTAAGTGCAGGCTTTCAACGGAGTAAAAGCCAAAAAGCCAAAAATTGCTGACAGAAGCCTACATTAAAGGCACAAACCTGTAGTTGAACAGCAAAAGCAATTCTGTTTTACAGCCTTTAAGCTGAAATAAAATGATGCTCAAGCATCTCTGTCACTAAGGCAAGACAGTCCATTTAGATATTAATGGAGGGCATCCAGGAGTGGTCTTCTGGCAGAGCTAGATGTCATCAGTAGATGCGATATGTGGCCATCCTTACACACTAGATAAGATGTTTAAGAGCAGTGGAGTAAGGTGTAAAAGCATGTGGATTACTAACTAGATATAGACATATCTGATACTCCATTACTAAATTGTTAAAAATATCAGCTATTTAATATAAAAAGGGGTTCATATTTTTCGCCAGCAGATATATAAATAAATGTATCCTTATAATAGAGAGTAGATTGTCTACAGTTTTCTATTGTTTTAGACAGAACAAAAATATTTTTTTTATGTTTATGTTAATCTTTCATTATTTAAATACAGCATAAGAAACTTCCCACACATCATTACCAGATTTTATGTAATTTATTTACATTTCAGCTATTACTCAATTTGTAAATCATTTCTTATTTGAGCAGAAAAAAACATTCTGTATTGTAAATGGATGCAGTCTTCTTCATTTTCACACTGAAAAACCTTATTTCTTCAGCCGAGCAGTTTTTTTTTTAAAGCTGAGGAGTGTGTATACTGTAATGTCATGAAAATGAACAGTTACACTGACTGTGTTTATCTCCTCAATTAACATTTTGTAGTATACTTTTCTCAGTATGGATTGTAACAGGAATGATTAGGGTAGGGCAACACGGTGGCGCAGTGGGTAGCACTGCTGCCTCGCAGTTAGGAGACCTGGGCTCGCTTCCCGGGTCCTCCCTGCATGGAGTTTGCATGTTCTCCCCGTGTCTGCGTGGGTTTCCTCCAACAGACCAAAGTCCAATTCAGGTTAGGTGCCCTAGGTGTCCCTAGTGTGTGCTTGGTGTGTGGGTGTGTGTGTGTGTGTGCACCCTGCGGTGGGCTGGCGCCCTGCCCGGGGTTTGTTTCCTGCCTTGCGCCCTGTGTTGGCTGGGATTGGCTCCAGCAGACCCCCGTGACCCTGTAGTTAGGCTATAGCGGGTTGGATAATGGATGGATGGATCGATGATTAGGGTAAATCTGAATGACACCCGGATCCAAAACAAAATACATAAAAAAAAAAAATGATATATTTTTTTTAAACATTGGCACTATTACAGACAGGTAAGCATGACTACCTTACAACTCCAGGGATTTATGTTCAATGTCTGGCTTGACAAATACACAATTTGCTTGTTCTCCTTGTGTCAGTGTGGGTCTTCTCTAGGTCTTCCAAATGTTCACATAAATAGAATGACTGATTATGGATGTGTTTGGTTGCTGAGATAAGCTGTAGTCTCCCATTACATTTATTGAAGTAAGAACATGTAGAAATTGGTTAAGGGAAGAATGGGATTTTGATTCTGAGTGGAGAGCAGTAGCATGACCACATACATGAATTTTTAGGAGAACTGCTGCTGCACTCCACTTAAATACAATGACTCCAATCTAGTTAATGAGATAGCTTCATAGTTCATTCATCAAACCATACTGAAGTTTGCCCCCAGTGCACACTTCTTAATTCATGCTTCCAGAGAACTCCTTTACCTGACCTAAAATTATTTTTTTGTTATCCTTGTGGGTCCCTCTTCTGTCTTTTCACTGGTAACTCTTTCTCTGAAGCAATATTTACTGAGAAAAAACAGAGAGGAGATTATGTGCATCACTTTTTCCATCAGTTTACATAATAATAAGAAATTAATAATTATTTTTATAGAAAAGTAACAAACTAGATTATGACAAAAGCGGCAACCAGAAATAAAAAAAAATCATTTGCATCAGTATTCAAGTAAATGAGTATTGCAATAAAGGTCAGTTTTAAGTACATCTTTTAGCAAATGGGATAGACATAAAAGTGACAATGTTATCATGTTATTTCCAAAACATACTCTTTTGCATGGTTCTATTCTCTCTTAATTATGGAAAGACTCACTCCTCAATATGATTTTTTTAAATCTATCTTTAAAGTCACTACTTCTCATATACCGTAGTTAGTTGTTCTCAGTTTAATTCCAGGGTGTAATTGATGTAATTGTTTAATTAGCTGGTCTTTATTCTTCATTTACTTTGCATTCAGGAAAGTGCTATAATAAGAAGTGTACATTTCAAAGAAATTCAGAAATGTGTGTTTTGCTATAGCTTTAAGTGTTCAACATTCTTTTTCCATTTTCTTAGTAATATGTTTTTTTCTGTAATTTTCCTTTATCCAGATACAATTAATGATGAGCAATGCAGATGTGACTGTCAAAGTTAAAGTAAACTTTATTATCATCTCAACCATGTACACGGCAGACAAAATAACAAAGATCAGGGCTCACAGTATATACGTAATGCAAATAAGACAAGACAGCATGCACAAAGAGACGAAACCATGCAATCTAGAATTTAAACAGGCAATATGCCAATACAATTAACTGCCACAATTATACAGAAACCCATTTAATGCAAGTTTCACAGATTAGTGCAGTGACTGATCTTTGGACATGATAGATAAAGTGACTTGTGCATAAACTCAAGCAAGAGAGTGTGACTTAAAATGTTATGGTAGGGTAAATGATTATGGGGTGCCGCATTGTGTTGAGGAAGATTAGTAAAATATTGCATAGTAAAATTAGTCTACTTTATCTAATACATGAATTCTGTGGTGAGTGATGTATCACAATCTGTTTTTTTTATTGCAGTAGTATGTTATCTGAGAGAAAATGTTAATACACATCTAGCATCATAAATTCTTTATATGGTAGCGCTAAGACACGCAATCCTGCCCACATCTGACATTGCCCGATCCCATGTCCCTCAGTGATGGTGGTACTTGATCTGAGACTTGGAATATACAAAACTCCATGGACACATCACAGAGTGCTTTTGCTTCTGTGGTACGAGAATATAATAAATATTTCTCACAACACCACCACCTCTGTCACAACCAGTGAAGAAGTCAAAATGAGATGACTGACAAGCAAAAATACATATGAGAGGGGGAGAGGAGGGACAGATTAGCTCGTGAGGTGAAGGGACTGTGGCACTAGTTTAAAATGTCAAAATAAAGATAACGAGTGTGGAACAAGGATGTTATGATTTTTGAAGAGTTGTAGAAGGTGAGTCAATAGAGTGGCAGCATTTACCATTGACAACTGAACAATGTCTCATCGGGTGCCTGCAGTTACAACATACATTGAATTTCAATCTGTAACATAGGTGCAAAGAAGATGTTGTACTAAGATTAACAAGTCATGGTGTGGTCAGTTTCTTTCTGGTAATACAATTTTTAAGTAGTTTGATAAATTTAATTATACTATTAGTGTGAAAAATGTGTTTGTTGGATCATCACAAACTTTAAGAACACCAGAAAATATCAAAAGACATCATTCAGCATAACGCTAGCATTTATCATATCAAACTGTCAGATTCCGCATCAAGAATTATACTATTACCCATATAAAATACAAATAGCATGTACATTACATAGGAGTAACTTAGCTATATGACTTCATTTATTATTGTTAAATAAAATCTATGATCGATACTCACTAACAAAAGACATACAGTAGGATTGTACTAAGAATATATTGTTAATGGTGAAGCTTATTTGAAAAGTTTTATTTAAAAAAAAGACAGGATAAATAAACTGCATTGATTAATTATTCTTTGACTACTTTATCTCATATCCACAGCCACAATTCATGTGATTCAATTGGGCGACCATTTAAACTATCTTTTCAAAACTCATCATATCCCTGTGCTGCACCCCTTATAAATAAGAATGTATTTCTCTCTGCTTTACTAAACCTTACACTAAGCATTTGCACTAGCAGGGATTTATCTCAAAATTCTATTCCACATTGAATGGTAATTATTGTTTTATTTAACAATATGTTTACTTTTCTCTTACACTAATATTTATGTGAGTAATATGCTTAGGTGGAACCAAAAACATTTTACTGCTTTTTATTATATGGTCATTGTTATTTGTCTCTGCATGGTCTCTGCACTCATTAGAGTAATAATCCTCATCTTGCGTATGAGAGTGCGTATGGTACTGATTTTCTTACTTAAGTTCTTAGATTAAAAAGCTTAAAAAGCACTGAATTAAATTATTAAATCAATTAAAAGTAGTACTGAATTCTTGATTTATGAAACTGGTTGAAATGCAATTCTGCCACAGTGGTACCCCAGGACTAAACTCAAGAGCCCTTGGTCTATAGCTTAAAATAGTATATTATTAGAGTAACAATAAAATAATGTCATTCTTAAAAGCATTTGCATTATAATCCTGTGCTACATAAATGTATCTAATTCCTCTTATAATTAGTTGGAAATGTCTGTAGTGTTAACTACATACGTACCACTATGTAAAAAAGTAATAGATTTAATATTCCTAATAATACCTTTATTCAGTCAGGCTACGATGAAAAAAGAATTGCCTTCTTATGACATTCTTTCATTGCAGATGTACTTTGTTTTATAAAATATTACTTGATCATATTTTTTTATTTATTGAGTGGGCAGCTTTTGAAAATACTAAAATATTGATTATACAGAACACCTCCCCCAAAAAAAGCTCCTCTGTTTATAACTTTCCTTCCTGTAACATTATTACACTCACCTATGAAATGACATCTATTCATTTATTTTTTAACTTTGCATGGAATCCTCTGGCCAAATTGAGGTGAAATTTGTATTACAAAAGCAGAAAACTCGTTTTGATTAAAAGATGGCTTCATGCTGTGTACACAGATTTCAGCGCTTTTTGATTCTGTGCTCTTACTTGCAGACTGGAGTTCCAGAACGGCAGGTGCTCTTATCATAAGGCAGGCTTGATCTCCTGAATTTGGAATAAAACAAGATCATTTCATAATACATTAGCACTGTGGAATTTGGATAGCCTTTTGCTTCAGTAGCATTATGCTCATTTCAGGCTAATGTGAAAATGAAATTAATCTTTTAGTGCATAAAAGCAGCAAGAGCTGGGAATAAAAGATGATAACTCTTTCATGGGTTAGAATAATACAATACACAAAAGGGAAGTGCTCTGTAGCTGGTAAATGAGATGTATTTCTATGTCAGATGCATTTATTGCAATGTAATTAATTATAATTAATTGCTACAATCTGTTGAACAACAGCATAATTGTTGCTTAACAGATTGTAAATTAGTTTTCTTTTTAGATTAGGATGTGTAAGCAAAAAGTAGATATCGTAAAAAAATACCCATCCTAGTTATCTCTATTTTGTTTTTCCAGTTGTATATAATTAATTCATGAATGGCAACAGGTTTAATATTGGAGTAAGCCCAATAAAGAAAAAGCCCACTGTGCGTAGCCCTGGGCAGCCAACTTTTACAGGAACATGAACCATTAAATGGAGTTACAAGGAACGATGGAAGCAAACTCTACTAGAGGCACCAGTGTTCTGTGTTGGTGGCATCCAAGTAGGGGATGAATTGCTGCAAACATTTAGGCTTTTCCATACTATTGTGCTTACTCAAACTGCACAATATATGACTCTGCTATAGTTGGTCAGTTCCCCACTTACTTTTCTGGTGGCACAGTGTTCCACAATGTAATTAGGACAAGCTCATAAAAGATTTCAAATACATACTATAGTTCCACAACCACAGAAACGTGCCTATTTCTTTTAAGTTTTGCAAATGTTAAAGTTCTGTTTGACTCTGTCCCAATTTCTTGACACATCTGAAATATAGTGTATTTTTGCTATTATATAAACAAACTTTCTTGGTGGAGCTCAATTAAAAATTGACTCTTTGGCCAATTTTTGAAGAGCAAGCATTTTTTCATGTATTTTAGGTGATCGACCTCGATGAATGGTACCTAAAGTAAACAAAAAGGCATTACTGTTTTTTAAAACATTCAGGGCATTGGCATTACAGGGAAATGTCTTATTAATTTGTATGTTATGTGCATACCTTAGTGCTTGCAGAGCGCCAGTATTTTTCAAAAAGCTGTTGTAGAAGAGCCCGTTGCAGTGGTTTAAAAAACTGTAACAAATAGATTTGTTTGCTACACATTACAAGAACAGTAGAAGTCTTAATTGTACTTGGTCAATAAAACAAACAATAAAAACAGCACCTGCCCGGGATTGGTTCCTGCCTTGTGCCCTGTGTTGGCTGGGATTGGCTCCAGCAGACCCCCCGTGACCCTGTGTTCGGATTCAGCGGGTTGGAAAATGGATGGATGGATGTGATACTGTACAGTATATAGTATAAATAGTGCAGTATAAATTTTACAGAAATGGTGCAATGCCCACTGTATACAGCCATGCATAAAGTGAACGTTATTTGTCGGTCACTTAGCATTGATTTAAATGTTATTGTCAGAAGTCCAGAAAGACCATGCTGGCTTACATGTAATTTCTTGGGCGTCAGAGCTCAAATAAACAGGAATGAGATGATATGGAACCTGGCTTGGTTGCTTGTACCACCCTCCTAATACTAGCTGATAAACTTAATCAGCGTTCATGGACAGTTTAGCATTCAATATTTTAGCTTAGTCTAGTTTTTTGTTTCAACTCTGATTAGTTTTGGTGAACAACTGTTCTGAATTCAATCACTGTTACGTTCTCTGGTTAAAAAAAAAACAAGTTTTTGTACTTGGAAATTTTTCTTTTGTTTATCAGTTTCTAAATCTTTGAGAAACAAAGATATTTTTATCTCTCTATCCTCTCCATAAAACATCATGCAAGTGGAAGACTTTTGGTGGCCAGTTTGGAAAAGAAGACAAGCAGTGGCCATCTGCAGCGTGTTTTTTAGACAGTTCCATGTATTTAGTGACTGACATAATAATTAGCATTTAAGCATAAGGACAATGGAGTGATGACTGCTAAAAATTGGGCTTTGCAGTCATAGATAGATAGATAGATAGATAGATAGATAGATAGATAGATAGATAGATAGATAGATAGATAGATAGATAGATAGATAGATAGATAGATAGATAGATAGATAGATAGATAGATAGATAGATAGATAGATAGATAGATAGATAGATAGATAGATAGATTAGCCACAGGAGAAATCTGGCTTTTTACAGAAGCTCATTAAATAAATATATACATAAATATGTATATACACACAGACAAATAATGGTCAGAACACACACCATAACAGCTATAAAGGAAGAAAAAGAAAAAAGAAAGACTTGGCTGTCACAGTCAAAGTGAGACATTGTGCAGGCATATTGCTGTTGGTATAAAAGAGCCTCAGTAGCATGTCTTGACACACTTCTGCTGAATGAATCATGGGATGAAAGTGTTAGTGTGTCAGAGAGAGGATGTGCAGCATTGTTCATAATAGCACTTTGTTTTAATTATCTCCTTTGCTACTACCTGCAGGGGGTCCAAAGTAAATTACAAACAAGTAATTTTAAGCAGTAAGAGCAATGTGCAACATTTAGTAATGTTTTGGCTATATTTTAATATCTATTTAATGGTACCATGATAAAAAGTATCAATTTTTTTGAAAACATGAAAACGTCTGGGTAATTCTGAACCTTTGAACACTAAGTATAATTACAAACATCTCTTTCTGCAAGTTGCTTAGTTAATTGAAGAAAGCACTTTAGGCAGCCCGGAATCTTGCTTCATTATTTTTACTTTATCTTTTTTATATGCTCGAATGTGTCAATCGGTATAACCTGTCTTTTTGGTTTTTGACCCTGCCTTCCACCTCAGTTATTCTTTCACCTCAGTCCTTTAACTAACGTTCATTTCCCAGTTCTCTGTTTATAAGCAATCTACTGGATTCTGTCTTTGCACAGAAAAATTTGTTTTAACATTCTTCTTTGTATTTTTGTGATCTGTACATTTACTTTACACATGATATTGTACAAATTTTAATTTACGTAAGTTTCAAACCCTCTTGATCGAGCTCAGCGGCATGATCCAACCCTTAGAGGGATGTCAGTCCATCACAAAGGCAAAAGTTTCATTTTTTTCTGAGGGCATCCAGAAATTGAAACGCTGGTTGGAAAAGTGCATTCATCTGCAGGTAGACTAACATTGAAAAATCGTACAATGCAATTGTGCTGCTTTGTTACCAGGTAGGCTCACTTCCCAACAGATACCCCTCGTACACATTGCCATTCTGTACTTGCATACAGTATATAGCACAGGCAATGGTGGGCTGTACCCAGTTCGCAGAATATCCTGTGGTTATTTGGTGAATCCTTTTGGCTGATTATTGAACTCTTGTGGTTTACAGTTTTTTTTCATAAGTTGTGCATCTTATTGATATTTGAAACTTGCTTAGTTTCACATTAGAGAAACAGTAGAAAGTACTATAGCTGTGTTTGGATGTACAGTATACAGTGGTGTGAAAAACTATTTGCCCCCTTCCTGATTTCTTATTCTTTTGCATGTTTGTCACACAAAATGTTTCTGATCATCAAACACATTTAACCATTAGTCAAATATAACACAAGTGCACACAAAATGCAGTTTTTAAATGATGGTGTTTATTATTTAGGGAGAAAAAAAATCCAAACCTACATGGCCCTGTGTGAAAAAGTAATTGCCCCCTTGTTAAAAAATAACCTAACTGTGGTGTATCACACCTGAGTTCAATTTCCGTAGCCACCCCCAGGCCTGATTACTGCCACACCTGTTTCAATCAAGAAATCACTTAAATTGGAGCTGCCTGACACAGAGAAGTAGACCAAAAGCACCTCAAAAGCTAGACATCATGCCAAGATCCAAAGAAATTCAGGAACAAATGAGAACAGAAGTAATTGAGATCTATCAGTCTGGTAAAGGTTATAAAGCCATTTCTAAAGCTTTGGGACTCCAGCGAACCACAGTGAGAGCCATTATCCACAAATGGCAAAAACATGGAACAGTGGTGAACCTTCCCAGGAGTGGCCGGCCGACCAAAATTACCCCAAGAGCGCAGAGACGACTCATCCGAGAGGTCACAAAAGACCCCAGGACAACGTCTAAAGAACTGCAGGCCTCACTTGCCTCAATTAAGGTCAGTGTTCACGACTCCACCATAAGAAAGAGACTGGGCAAAAACGGCCTGCATGGCAGATTTCCAAGACGCAAACCACTGTTAAGCAAAAAGAACATTAGGGCTCGTCTCAATTTTGCTAAGAAACATCTCAATGATTGCCAAGACTTTTGGGAAAATACCTTGTGGACTGATGAGTCAAAAGTTGAACTTTTTGGAAGGCAAATGTCCCGTTACATCTGGCGTAAAAGGAACACAGCATTTCAGAAAAAGAACATCATACCAACAGTAAAATATGGTGGTGGTAGTGTGATGGTCTGGGGTTGTTTTGCTGCTTCAGGACCTGGAAGGCTTGCTGTGATAGATGGAACCATGAATTCTACTGTCTACCAAAAAATCCTGAAAGAGAATGTCCGGCCATCTGTTCGTCAACTCAAGCTGAAGCGATCTTGGGTGCTGCAACAGGACAATGACCCAAAACACACCAGCAAATCCACCTCTGAATGGCTGAAGAAAAACAAAATGAAGACTTTGGAGTGGCCTAGTCAAAGTCCTGACCTGAATCCAATTGAGATGCTATGGCATGACCTTAAAAAGGCGGTTCATGCTAGAAAACCCTCAAATAAAGCTGAATTACAACAATTTTGCAAAGATGAGTGGGCCAAAATTCCTCCAGAGCGCTGTAAAAGACTCATTGCAAGTTATCGCAAACGCTTGATTGCAGTTATTGCTGCTAAGGGTGGCCCAACCAGTTATTAGGTTCAGGGGGCAATTACTTTTTCACACAGGGCCATGTAGGTTTGGATTTTTTTTCTCCCTAAATAATAAACACCATCATTTAAAAACTGCATTTTGTGTTTACTTGTGTTATATTTGACTAATGGTTAAATGTGTTTGATGATCAGAAACATTTTGTGTGACAAACATGCAAAAGAATAAGAAATCAGGAAGGGGGCAAATAGTTTTTCACACCACTGTACTTTTGAAGTGATATTAAAGGTACTGGTGCTTTATATTTGCAGATGAAGAAATATGAGCTCACTTTCTGCTCTTGCTTACACATGTAATCTCAAAGGTCATTGGCAACTTGCATATTCCACCAACAGATTTCATTTCTTACCCTTTTACTGAGTATTTTATAAATAAAAACAGGCAGAGTAGCCACTTCAGATAATTTAGCCTTAGGTAACATAAATAAATAACTGAAGAAGATCATTGATTGGTATGAAATCATCAGTTTAGCAAGATAGATTGGCATCCAGTCTGCTGTGTTCGTTCCCAAAGTCTCATATTTTATTTATTTACTTTTTTGCAACTATTTTTATGAATGATTATAGTCAGTTTGATGGTTAAAAGATCCAATTCATCTATCCAGGCAGGTAAATACTTTAATTTGTTTATCCCCCCATATTAGGTGGCTGAACATATTAGCTATGATTGTTATGATCTCTGAAGATGAGATACCAGTGTTTCTGGAGACGGCAATCTGTGCAGGCTTCTGGTAGATGCAGATGCACACTTCTTATTGTGCAGAAAATTCCGGCTTAAACTCACGCCTCATTTAATTTGTAAAGATTCTGTAACCGACTTCTGAGTGCTCTCTACAGAAGTGGTCACGGCTGGACGTTTGGCTGCAAACTCAGGTCCATGCCTCCGCAGTGAGTGCAGAATGCAACCACCTTAATTAGACAAGCCAAAGAAGAACTCTTTTCAACTCAAGGGACTAATAATGTTTCAAACTTCAAAGTGTCTCTTCTTTAGAGTGGGCTCATCCCATTTGAGTCTCACTACCCTTTCTACTTGCAGAATCACATCCTCCATGACAAGTAGATAGATAGATAGAGTGATTGTCATGCTGCCTCTCTTTGCTGAATCTGGGTCATGACACCATTGTCACCAGGTTCACTTCATCCCCACTGGGCTCCAAAGACACAAACTCAAGTCCATACTCAACCTGACTGTCTTACAAGGCTCAAATGACTAACCAGGCTTCTTGGCAGCAAACTAGTTTAAGCTAAGACACAGTGCATATCACATACAGTGAAAAACAGATAATTAATAGGAGTAAAGACACAGTTATCATGAGCTCTAACTTTTGGAGCCACCGGTGCATATATTAGTAAAATATATTTACTGAACTGAGCCTTGCAGTAATTCATGTCCCAGGTCGTCCCTGCATGGAGTTTGGGTGTTCTCCCTGTGTCTGAATGTGTTTCCTCCCACAGTCCAAGGGCATTCAGTTAAATGGATTGGTGATGCTAAATTGGCCTGTGTTTGTGTGTGGTGTGTGTGTTTTGTGTGAGTGTGTTCACCTTGCGATGGACTGGTGCCCTTTCTAGGGATTGTTCCTGCTTTGTGCCCCGTTGTTGCTAGGATAAGCTCCAGCCCTCCTTCACAGGTTTAGAAAATGGTAATAACTCAACTGTTTTCTTGTTTTTGTTAATTTTTATAATACAAGTCGTTTTTATATTTTAATAAAGAGTATGTACAGTACTTGATGTTTGTCACAATAATATGAAGCACCATTTGCTAAGGTGTTCTAAGATTAGGTGTGGCAAAAATAAACCGCTGTATCTCTCGTACCATTGAGGAATTTTAACCGAGTCTTAACTTTCATTTTAAATCAAGCTTCTGCTGCTTGAGATAAATTAAAACCAGATGGCTCCGTGCCAAAAATAAAATTTAAATGAAAGTAAATTGTCTTCAGATGCTTTATACTTGCTTGGTAATTTACTTATGGCTGGGACATCAAAAGTAAAAAAGCTGCAGCTGAAAATACACAGCAGGAATGGTGTTAATTTTGTTAGAGTTAGACTTCTAGTGGGCGGCACGGTGACGCAGTGGCCTCGCAGTTGGGAGACCTGGGGACCAGGGTTTGCTTTCCGGGTCCTCCCTGCGTGGAGTTTGCATGTTCTCCCCGTGTCTGCATGGGTTTCCTCCCACAGTCCAAAGACATGCAGGTTAGGTGGATTGGCGATTGTAAATTGGCCCTGGTGTGTGGGTGTGTTTGTGTGTGTCCTGCGGTGGGTTGGCACCCTGCCCGGGATTGGTTCCTGCCTTGTGCCCTGTGTTGGCTGGGATTGGCTCCGGCAGACCCCTGTGTTCAGATTCAGCGGGTTGGAAAATGGATGGATGGATAGATAGACTTCTAGTCAGCCTAGCATTTTGTTGGTTACTTTAAAAATAGAAGCTCCTGTGAAATATTGCTGTCAAATCTATACCAGATACGTGACATTAGCAATGTAGGGGAATGAATATTATTGAGAATTGTTTGCTTGTTTGGTGGGCTTAATGGACTGGCAGATATTGAATTGTTCAAGTGGTCATACTGTACGTTTAACAATGTGTGATTCAGTTTAAGAGAGGCCAAGAAAAAAAAACAGCTGCTTTTGTTTGTTTTTCTGCTTATTAAGGATTTGCTTATTTAAAAGGTGTTTTTCTCCTGACTCATCAACAGGAGAGGCATAAGAAAACAGGTAGAACAGCTAGACAGATCCTCTATAAGCTTATCATGCTGGGGAACATCTAACAAAGAAATATCTGTGGAGCAGGTTATTGGAATGGATAGAGAGTCCTGTACAGCTTAGATAAGCTTGTACCCAGAGAGCAACCTGCTTAAGTAAGTATAGTCTGTGTGTCAGGTTATTGCTAATTCAAGCTGCGAAATGTAGCTTTGGTGAGCATGGATATGTAAGAGTGAGCCAGGCCTCATGGCTTTTAGAAGACCCACCGCAGACTTCACAATATAATCAAACTCACCAAAAATAAAATAAGGCTATGCAAGGAAAAGATAGACAGTGTTGCCAGGGCATCAGGCAGCGTCAGAAGTGATTCTGTGTATGGTGAGAAGTGACCTAAAGCCACCTCACTGCAAAATGCTAGTTGATTGTGGAGTCAGGACCCTAGGGAGAATGAGCACCCAGTTGGTGGGGGAATGGGAAACCAGTGTTAGAAGAAGATGAGGGGAGATTGTAGGGTGGAAAAGTGGGCAAGTCAACATACCACATAAACAGGCCTGCAATTCCTGTAATTATTAAACTCATTGGGACAGCTAGTTTTTTCACCCTTCATTTTATTTAGAACTTGCTGTCCCCCGCTGCTCCACCCGCATGTAGTGAAACAGGACAAACTGTAAAAATCAATAAAAAATAAAAAGTAAAGTAATGCTGGCCAAGCGGAAGGTAGGTGTTCCAACATCAAATGTTGGCACTGTGTCTGATCATGTTCAGCTCTGATGCTGAAGAGCATGTGGCCGTGATATCTCTGGCAATCAGCAGGTACCCTCTAAAACACACGTAGGTCTGATCTCTCTCTCTCAAAAACGTCAAGCGTTACTCCTTAACAATCTGTAGATTACAATGTCTGTTGAATAAACAGGTATCCCTAGCTAAGTGGAGGCAAGGTACACTGCAACATGGGGCGAGAGGTAGACCGACTCCCCCTCCTCCCTCCCCTTGGCCTGCAGCCTCTCTCTCAGATTCACGCAAATAAATCAGTACCGCAAGCAAACTATGATACTTTCCGTGATGAGAGAAGTCACAAAATCGACCGGAATGTTCAAGCAAAATATAGAAAAAAACATCTAAATATATATTTATATATATATATATATATATATATATATATATATATATATATATATATATATATATATATATATATACAGTATGTATATTGTAGCGTCTCAGCCAGGTTGAAACCTTTTTTTTGACTGACTGTTAGGTCCAATTGAGGGAGGGTGGAATATAGCATGGAAGAATGACAGTGGTAAGGGGGGTGGGGTGGGACCCGGGATGGGAGGAGGGGTTGAAGAGGGTGCTTAAAAAGGGGGTGTGTTTGGGGTTGTGATGTCAGCGTTCTTTTTTTTGATTGTTCAAGTAAAAACTTTTTGGTGACACTTTACTACGTCTTTCTGTTTTTTTTAATTCTTCCCTTTTCGAGCCTGACGCGGAGGTCGCTACAATATATATATATTATAATGTATAATTTTAATTATAATGAAGAACCATGTCAAAATCGACTGATGTTCAGAGTGGTGTTCCACGGGGGTCAGTGCTCTGGCTGCTGCTATATTTAATATATATAAATGATTTGGATTGCAAGCTGGATTTGTTTGCAGATGATACCAAACTAGCTGGATTGGCAAATAATCTAGAATCTATTGAATCATTACAGAGGAACTTGGGCGGCATACAGGCTTGAGCAGATTTGTGGATCACTAAATTTAAGTAAGTAAATATAAAGTATTACACGTAGGAAGTAAAAATGTTAGGTTTGAATAAACAATGGGAGGTCTGAAAATTGAATGTAAACCTTATGGGAAGGATTTAGGAGTCATAGTGGACTTGACACTATCAACTGCCAGACATTGTTCAAAAGCCATTAAGAAGGCTAACAGAATGTTAGGTTATATAGCATGATGTGTAGAGCCCAAGTCCAAGGAGGTCATGCTAAAGTTTTATAATGCACTGGTAAGGCCTCATCTGGAGTACTTTGTGCAGTTTTGGTCTCCAGTCTACAGAAAGGACATGTGAACAAAATTATGAAGGGAATTACCGGTATTACATTGGATTGAGACTGTTACTTTAAAATGAGTTCATCAAGAACACAGGGACACAGTTAAAAACTTGTTAAGGGTAAATTTTGCTCAAGCATTATGAAGTATTTCTTCACACAGGAAACCATAGACACATGGAATAAGTTCTTAATTAATATAGCAGACAGTAGGACTTTAGAAACCTTGAAAGCTAGACTTGATGTTATTTTGGAAAAATTAAGTGAATTGGACTGGCAAGCTTTGTTGGCCTGTTCACATCCAGATTGCTCTAAATGTTCTAATGACCAACAGACACTGTGAATAAAAACAAAAACAGCTATTCGTCCTTAATAAATCATCCATCCATCCATCTTCCAACCCGCTGAATCCGAACACAGGGTCACGGGGGTCTGCTGGAGCCAATCCCAGCCAACACAGGGCACAAGGCAGGGAACCAAACCCGGGCAGGGTGCCAACCCACCGCAGGACACACACAAACATACACACACACACATCCACACACACTAGGGCCAATTTGGAATCACCAATCCACCTAACCTGCATGTCTTTGGACTGTGGGAGGAAACCGGAGCGCCTGGAGGAAACCCACACAAACACGGGGAGAACATGCAAACTCCACGCAGGGTGGACCCGGGAAGCGAACCCGGATCTCCTAACTGCGAGGCAGCAGCGCTACCACTGCGCCACCGTGCTGCCCCCATTAGCAATACCATTTAATTCAACTCAGAATCACATTGCAGATGCCTGTCTATTTATCATGATCAAGGCAGAAATAAAAACCACACCTCCTCAGTCACTCATAATGGACAAATTTAATTTGCACATCTTTGTGATGTGTTTAAAAAAACAGAGTTACCATCTTGGAACCTGTGTAGAGACAAGGAGTTTTCATTTTGATAATGTATGGGATGTAATTTGAACACATTCTGTACCACAGTGTTGTCATGAGAGTGCCCCCTCCAATAACATTGGGTCTCCAAATACAAATAAATGGCTAGTTAGTGATGTCATTAATGAAAAAAGTGCAAATAGAATTCGCTGCATTTCAGATGTTGATGTTCTGTTAAACGTAGCAGAAAACTAAAACTCAAAACCAGATAGATTAGATTAGATTAGATTAGATTAGATTAGATTAGATTAGATTGATCTCCGAGGGGAGATTGGAATGTACACCTCAAACCGCAAAACATAAAAATATAAAATATACAGGTATCTTCTCAAAGTACAATGTAAGGCAATTGAATAAAACATCCATCCATCCATCCATTGTCTCCCGCTTATCCAAGGTCGGGTCGCGGGGGCAGCAGCTTGAGCAGAGATGCCCAGACTTCCCTCTCCCCGGCCACTTCTTCTAGCTCTTCCGGGAGAATCCCAAGGCGTTCCCAGGCCAGTCGAGAGACATAGTCCCTCCAGCGTGTCCTGGGTCTTCCCCGGGGCCTCCTCCCGGTTGGACGTGCCCGGAACACCTCACCAGGGAGGCGTCCAGGAGGCATCCTGATCACATGCCCGAGCCACCTCATCTGACTCCTCTCGATGCGGAGGAGCAGCGGCTCTACTCTGAGCCCCTCCCGGATGACTGAGCTTCTCACCCTATCTTTAAGGGAAAGCCCAGACACCCTGCGGAGGAAACTCATTTCAGCCGCTTGTATTCGCGATCTCGTTCTTTCGGTCACTTCGCCTTGCGGCTCAGCTCCTTTTTCACCACGACAGACCGATGCAACGCCCGCATTACTGCGGATGCCGCACCGATCCGCCTGTCGATCTCACGCTCCATTCTTCCCTCACTCGTGAACAAGACCCCGAGATACTTGAACTCCTCCACTTGGGGCAGGATCTCGCTACCAACCTTGAGAGGGCACTCCACCCTTTTCCGGTTGAGGACCATGGTCTCGGATTTGGAGGTGCTGATTCTCATCCCAGCCGCTTCACACTCGGCTGCGAACCGATCCAGAGAGAGCTGAAGATCACGGCCTGATGAAGCAAACAGGACAACATCATCTGCAAAAAGCAGTGACCCAATCCTGAGCCCACCAAACCGGACCCCCTCAACACCCTGGCTGCGCCTAGAAATTCTGTCCATAAAAGTTATGAACAGAATCGGTGACAAAGGGCAGCCCTGGCGGAGTCCAACTCTCACTGGAAACGGGTTCGACTTACTGGCAGCAATGCGGACCAAGCTCTGGCACTGATCGTACAGGGACTGAACAGCCCTTATGAATAAAACATATAGTACAAAAAATATTATACTCAAACATATTTGTAGTCAATTGAAGTTTGTACTATTTTGCTATGGTTTCTTCCTAAAGTAAAGGGGCATTGGGAGGAAGCACTGAAGTGCCTGTTGGGACCGGGCAGAAAAAATCCTTAATCCCAATGTGGCTAAACATACTCCAAGAAAGCACCTCCTGGAAAGGACGTGCATAATTTTTCATGATGGCATCCAATTTTGCCACTTTCCACATTTCCACAACAGGCTCCATACTGTCTAGTGATGGAGCTATTTTTTCTGATGAGTTTTTTCAGGTGTTTTGAATCACCTGAACTCAAGTTGCTTCCCCAGGAGACCACCATATTTAGCAACACACTAGCTACAACAAACTGGTAAACATTTTCAGCAGTTTGCTGCACACATAACCACAAGACCAACATAGAATTTTATTAATTTTAGGTCAGGGCCTTCTAATTAGCATACACTCTGAGTCCATAACACAACAAGCTAGATGATACCATTGTATTGTATAAACTATCAATGTAGACCCATTTCCACCTATTAATGCACCTTCCTTTTGAGTTACTTTAAAATGATCTACCAGTCAAAAGTTATAATGAACAATTTAACAAAAAAATTATAAAAAGATATAAAATGAGTTCCCCACTAATAGATAATTTTGTTAAGAAAATGAATGGGAGGATGAAAGGAACTAAAAACTTAAATATTTTTCCCTGAAAGGATTAAACATTAGTTGCTTTTATGCTAGAAGACGGTGTGTTCTGTAAGTGGCCCCTTACAGAAGAGACACTATCTGAAGCTCTTTGAAGCTTAGAAATAGGAATATTGTCATGGTTTGTTACAAAAAAGCTTACAACTTCACTGTTATATCTTATTATAAGAGAAAAAGGAACACCACATTAACTAAATAACTGGAAGGACCTTTAGTGTGAATGTCCTCATGTGTCTCCAGGCTTCTTGCATTCAATATCTAAACCTGCATTTCTTATTTACATGTCTCACTTTCCCTTCATTCTCTTTCAGCAGTGTTTATTATTATTAATAATAATAATAATAATATTAATGTATCTATATAACCTTTCCTGTATTTTTTTTTGTCTTCTTTATGGAGTAGCTACAGATGTCAGACCCTTTTTTTTCTCTTTCTACCTCTGCTGTCTTCTTTAACTTTTCTGAAGTAAAGATTTGATTCCCTTTGTTCCCTTTCCTTTTAAACCCCAAGCCCTGACTCACCCAACATTCATTCCTGCTGCTCTAGAGTGTGCCACCCTCCCTTACTGATTTGCTGAAAATCAATGTGTACAATGTCCTTCACGTAGAAACCTAAGGGAAAGCTTACATCATCTTCAAAGACAGATCAAGCAGAACACAATGTAAAAAATGTTAATTTGAAGACAACACGATTCTTTAATTTTATATTCAGGGAGCTGAGTGTTATCTTTGCCCTTCAGTTCTGTTGTGTAATGATGGCAAGTTTTTTTTTAATTGTAAAGAACATATAAAAGTCAAAAAGTTAACTTCTTGGTACATGGATCATTTGTCAGTCCTTCAACTTTTCTTATATATACAGCATCTTTAATAGTAAGTGCTTCTACAAAGCAGCCAAGAAAATTATTATACAGTGTATTTTTTAGGATAAAATAGTAACTTTTTGGTTATCAATTTTACTTTTCAGAAGGTGGCTGAGTTTAGTTCTTTGCAACCAATGTCAGTCAGTCAGTCAGTCCGTCATTTTCCAACCTGCTATATCCTAACACAACCAATGTCAGTAGGTAAAGATAAGATAATTATTTACCATAACCCTTCTTTGCCTTGTTGAATTAAACAATCATACAGACAGGGTTGCAACATTGCAGTGATTCTGTGTCCTTGTCTTGTGTGTATTCCACACTTAAGAGAATTTTTAACATATGGTCTGCAATAAGCTACTTTCATTCTATCAAAGTTGTGTGTATTTTGTGGCCAAACCGTGTGTATTTTTTTCTTGAAACTGAAGTCTTGTTCTTGTGTATTATGAATACATAATTATAATAATATATAGCTTCAGAGTTTTCTTCTTCTTTTGGCTGCTCCCGTTAGGGGTTCCCACAGCAGATCATCTTTTTCCATATCTTCCTGTCTTCTGCATCTTGTTCTGTTACTCTCATCACATCCATAAACCTTCTCTTAGGCCTTCCTCTTTTCCTCATGTCTGGTAGCTCTATCCTTAACATGCTTTTCCCAATATACCCAGCATCTCTTCTCTGCACAGGTCCAAACCAATGCAATCTCACCTCTCTGACTTTGTCACCAAAGTGTCCAATCTGAGCTGACCCTCTAATGTACTCATTTCTAATCCTGTCCATCTTCCTCACACCCAATGCAAACCTTTAAGTCTGACACCTCCAGCTCTGTCTCCTGTCTTTTTGTCAGTTCCACCATCTCCAACCCATATAACATAGCTGGTCTCACTACTTCTCTTTTACTCTTGCTGATACCCGTCTGTCACAAATTACTCCTGACATTCTTCACCACCCATTCAACCCTTCCTGCACTCTCTTTTTCACCTCTCTTCCACAATCCCCATTACTCTGTACTGTTGATCCCAGGTATTTAAACTTATCCACCTTCGCCAACTCTACTCCCTGCATCCTCAACATTCCACTGACCTCCCTCCCATTCACACACATGTATTCTGTCGTGTTCCTACTGACCTTCATTCCTCTCCTCTCCAGAGCATATCTCTATCTCTCCAGGGTCTCCTCAACCTGCTCCCTACTCTTGCTACAGACCACAATGTCATCAGCCAACATCATGGTCCACAGGGACTCCTGTCTAATCTCATTTTTCAATCTGTCCATCATCATTGCAAATAAAAAAGGGCTCAGAGCCAATCTCTGATGTAATCCCACATCCATGTTGAATGCATCCATCACTACTATTGCAGACCTCACAACTGTCACACTTCCCTTGTACATATCCAGTACAACTCTTGCATACTTCTCTGCCACTCCCAACTTCCTCATGCGATATCATAACTCATCTTGAAGCATCCTGTCATATGCTTTCTCCCGGTCCATAAAGATGCAATGCAACTCCTTCTGGCCTTCTCTACACTTCTCCATCAACACCCAGTCAGCACACATCGTAGTTGGATTTCCCAGCATGAAACCATACTGCAGTTCACTAATCATCACCTTCCTTCTTAACCTAGTTTCCACTACTCTTTCTTATAAATGCATGCTGTGGCTCATTAGTTTTATCCCTTTATAGTTACTATACCTCTGCACATCACCGTTATTCTTAAAAATCGGTACAACTACACTTCTTCTCCACTCCACTCACTTTCCAAGATTCCTTTAAGCAATCTGGTTTAAACTCCACTGCCATCCCTCCTAAACACCTCCATGCTTCCACAGGTATGTCATCTGGACCAATGGCCTCTCCATTCTTCATCCTCTTCGTAGCTGTCCTTACTTTCTTCTTGCTAATCCATTACTCTTCCTGATTCACTATCACCACATCATCCAACCTTCTCTCTCTCATTCTCTTCATTCATTAGCCTCTGAAAGTACTCTTTCCATCTGCTCAATACACACTCCTCGCTTGTGAGTATGTTTCCATCTTTATCCTTTATCATCCTAACCTGCTGAACATCTTTTCTCAACTCGATCTCTCTGTCTAGCCAATCAGTACAGTTCCTTATCTCCCTCCTTAGTGTCCGACCTCTCATACAATTCATACGCCTTTTCTTTAGCCTTTGCCACCTCTCTCTTCGCCTTACACCTTATCTCCTTGCACTCTTGTCTCTCTGACTATCCCACTACTTCTTTGACAACCTCTTCCTCTGTATACTGTCCTGTACTTTCCCATTCCACCACCAGGTTTCCATTTCCTCCTTTCTTTGTCCAGATGCCACACAGGTGGCGCAGTGGTAGTGCTGCTGCTTTGCAGTAAGGAGATTATGGGTTCACTTCTCGGGTCATCCCTGTGTGGAGAGCGCTTTGAGTAGTGAGAAAAGCGCTATATAAATAAATGTAATGAATTATTATTTATTATTAGATGTCATGCCAAGCACTCTTCTTGCTGTCACTCTTTATACTTCTGCTGTAGTTGCCCAGCTATCTGTTAACTCTTCACTGCCACCCAGTGTCTGTCTTACCTCCTCACTGAACTCAACCTTGCAGTCTTCTCTTTTCAACTTCCACCATTTGATCCTTGGTTCTGCCCTCACTCTCCTCCTCTTCCTGATCTCCAATGTCATCCTACAGACCACCATCCTATGCTGCCTTACTACACTTTCTCCTGCCACCACTTTGCAGTCTTCAATCTCCTTCAGATTGACCCCTCCTGCATAGGATATAATCTACCTGTGTACATCTTCCTCCAGTCTTAAACGTCACCCTATGTTTTGCCCTCTTTTTAAAATATGTGTTCACCACAGCCGTGTCCTTCTTTTTTTGCAAAATCCACTATCATCTGACCTTCTTCATTCCTGTCCTTGACACCATCCCTACCCATCACCTCATTCCCTCTGTTTGAAATCTGCTCCAGTCACCAATCCCTGTCCCTTGGGTACACTGTCCATCACTTCATCCAACTCACTCCAGAAATCTTCTTTCTTCCATTGCACACCCAACTTGTGGGGAATAATCCAATCCACCTGGCCTTACTCCCCTTCCATTTAGTCTCTTGCACACACAATATATCAACGTTCCTTCTCTCCATCACATCAGCTAAATCTCTTCCCTTACCAGTCATACTGCCAACATTCAAAGTTGCTTCCCTCAGTTCCACTCTATGTACCTTCCTCCTCTCCTCCTCCCTCCAGATCTCCCGCCTCTTCTCCTCCTTCTTCTTTGGCCAACAGCAGTTCAATTTCCGCCAGTACCCTTTTGGTTAACAGTACTGGTTGTGGCTGTTGTTAACCTGGGCCTAGACCGATCAGTTATGGAAATCTGCATTGTTGTCTGCATATTGATCTGGCAAAATTTTACACTCCTCATGGAACCCTCTGCATTTATCCAGGCTTGGGACTGGCACACAGAAACACACTGGTTTGTGCATCCCCTGTGGCAGCTCCAAAGTAAGAGTAGGTAATAAAAATAAAAACCAGCTGACACCATATGCATTTCTAACTGCTATGGGTATTATGTTCCAGCATCTTAACATTCCTTGATGTGATTCAAAAGGATATGGCAGTGCTTTCCACAAGTCAAGTTAAACATCCTTCCTTGACTGGTCTGCTCTTTGTCTTGCTACACCAAAGTACTTTTTAAGTTAACTTATTCTATTAGCCTCCAATTGCACTATATTCAGAATTTCTCCACATCTTCAAGAAACTTCTTTCTCCTTCGTACTTTCTGTGCTTCCTGTCCTTAGAAGAACTTAAAATATACCCTATTTTTGGATCTCAGAATCTATGGAACACGCTAGTTTTGACAATCTGATCTACTTACAAGTTTAGTTTTTTTTTTTTTTTTATTTTGACAGCTTTCTTTAAGTTATAAAATTGAGAAACTGCAAGCTTATTTTGTTGTGCCTTAACTGTAATTCCTAATAGACTTTTTATTTTGTGCCAGCCTTGATTTTGAGTTTTGCCTTGGAAAATATTTGTCTGCTGAATCAAAATAACAATAATAATGTTTGCACATTCCCTCTACTTGTTGTCGAATTTTCACTGAATATTCTCTAAGAAATACAGGTTAGATCAATTGGTAATGCTAAATGACCCCTTTATGTCTGAAAAGAGATTTGTGCATAAGTGTATCCTGCAGCCCTGAAATTGAAAGTAGGTTTCAAAATGAATGGACACATAGATAATGTAAACAATTTTTGAAAATTTCCTGGAGTCTTAAAAAAAGTTTTATCAAAATTCTATCATTAGACATGCCTTGTATTTACATGGTGCAATCAGTTTACTTACAATATTAGATGACATTTTAAACCAGATTGGTGGTCCTTCTGACTTTTGAGTCGGGAAATTAATTTTGTATGGTGAGGGAGCACAGCTACACATTTAAAAGTGCCATGGGTTTTCACGGTTTGTATTCACTCCTGATGAAATAGCTTCTCAATCATAATTGGTGGATTGTGGGATATTATGACAATATTGTCTGTTTAAATATTGCAGTATTATATAAAGCAATCTTTCAAAATAGAAGTGCTGTTAGCCCCCCAATATTTTAGAAATACATGGTTTTAGATAAACATATTTGACAGTATTATAAGCTGGCTTGTAAACTTGTGTTTAATCTGTTGATAATATTCTGTAAATGAATCTACTGTAAATACTGTAATTACATTTCAGCTCTGTTTTGCACATGATTAAGCAAGTTAATACAGGGGTTAATATGCAGTACATTACATATTAAGCATTGATTATTCTTAACTGTACACTGTCAGTTTACTAAGCCCATGACCCTTTTGTAAATACAACAGTGTTAAATAGTTACTGAAATCAACTCAAGAAAAAAGGTAAAGGTTCAGACTTGGTAGAATGACTGCAAATTTCAAATGCAAGTGGTATTTTTTCCTAAAAGTCATGTTAATTGAGCTAAGACTGTCGTCTCTAGAGACATTTTATCTTGTTATCTGCCAGTAAAGTAAAAGACAGGAGGTGTGAATGAAGGAAGAAATAACAAGAGATAAGAGAAAAAATAATCAATTTGTTTATAATTGGAAGCTGCCACCTCTGTCTTTTGGTGTAGCTTCTGTAAAGAGAACTGCTTCATATTCTAGCAGCCATTTTACTTATAAAACATCAGTGATTTCTTATACATTACCATTTGCACCTACTGTACTGCTGCTAACATTAATATTCAATGAATCACCAATTAAATGTATGAGTCTTTTCATTCATAACAACTATAATATTATCTTACACTTCTTTCCTTAACAGTAACTTGTTTTCATGCAAGTAATTTAATATCACATCATTTATTTCATATTCTAAAGATATCCCTACAATACAACCAGTCAGTAAAAATTGACTACATTGAGTTTTTTTTGTGTGTTATGAAAACATGAGATGTGAGTTTTATGCTAATCGATGTATTTTAGATTTCATGATTTCTTTTAAGAAAATGTTTCTCTTTTCCATTTAATTTGGAGAAATGTGACTTAAATTGTTTGCTAAAGCAATCAAAGAAAATTGTTCGGAACATTTTGTGCAGAGACTGTCTCTACTGGATTAAGAATGCAAGACATCTGAACTTGCTGAACATAGATCAGTATTAAAAAGATGCTTTAGTTTAATGTACTGTAGGTTAGATGTTCTTAGTGTTGCCTCTAGAGAATACCATAGGCTGTTGGGTTTCGTTCAAACTAATTTATTAACTATGTGCTACATTCTGCATTTAACTTGTGATCTAGTTACTGTTTCCAGTTTTATGTAATATAAAATGTCTGTTTTGTATTTAAAATGTGGAATAGATAGATAGATAGATAGATAGATAGATAGATAGATAGATAGATAGATAGATAGATAGATAGATAGATAGATAGATAGATAGATAGATAGATAGATAGATAGATAGATAGATAGATAGGTAGGTAATGTGAGACCGAGCCTAGACGGGGACAGACACCAAGACAGCTTATGTCCAAAATACACATGTTTATTTTTCTCCTTGCCAATTTACAGTGCACCAAAACACTCCCAGTCCTTTTCCTTTTATTCTCTTCTTGCCGCCTCCACTCCTCTCTCGTAAACTTTGTCTCATTTCCTCCCAACTCCAGCTCTTCGACTGGAGTGAGGCGGCCCCTTTTATGCAGGACCCAGATGTGCTCCAGGTGCTCCTTGACGATCTTCCTGCAGCACTTCCAGGTGTAGCGGAAGTGCTACCTGAGCGCCCGGAAGTACACCGAGTGTATTTGTCTCCTGGCCTAGCAGCACTCCCTGTTGTGGTGGAAGTGCTGCCGTCCATGACTCTGGGAATATCTGGGCGGACAATGGCGGTGGCCACGTGCCCCAACTGGGTGGAGCTTCCCTGCTCCAAATGTGTGGCCCAGCTGCGAACCAGGGTGGTTGCCCTCTCGTGTCTCGGGGGAAGTCTTGGTGCTCTTCCGGCTTCCCAGCATCCCGGCTGCGCAGACAACCCAGCCATCTGTCACGATAGATAGATAGATAGATAGATAGATAGATAGATAGATAGATAGATAGATAGATAGATAGATAGATAGATAGATAGATAGATAGATAGATAGATAGATAGATAGATAGATAGATAGATAGATAGATAGATAGATAGATAGATAGATAGATGGTTTGGCAACATTTCAGCATGTGGGTAGAATCTGTGCCTAAACCTTGGGACAAGCAGTTGTACAGAATGGCTGAGGTCTTTAATTATCCTGTTTACCTTTTTTAGGCATGAAGTGTTATATATGTTATGAACAGAAAGCAGCTGTGTTCTGGTAATATTCTTAGCCACCTTCACCACTCCCTGCAATGCTGTAATATCTTGAGAAAAGCAGGTGCCGTACCAGGACGTGATGCAACCAGTGAGAAGAGACTTTTCTGTGCACCTGTAGAAGTTTGTGAGAACAAACGAAAAATGGAAGCTGCTCTCAGACGTCTGAGGAAGTAAAGATGCTATAGAACCTTTTTGATAAGAACCATCATGTGTTATGCCTACTTCAGTTCTTCCGTGATAGTTACTACAAGAAATTGTAGCTGCTCACAATTTCAGTAGCATTACTGGTGATGTAAATAGAAGTGCATTTTGGCTTCTAAAGTCTATAACTAGCCTCTTGTTATGTTGGCTTTCAAAATTGAATTGTTATCAGCAGCTAGACCACTTCTCTTTAAGCTGTCTGAAAATTATTGGTGATCAGGCCTATGATGGCGGTTACATCACCAAATGTAATGATGGAGCTGGAGCTGTGTTTGGCTACACAATCATAGGTGTACAAGGAGTATACAGAAGAAGGCTCAGTACAGTACCCTAAGGTGTGTCTGTGTTGAGGGTCAGCATGAGGTGTGTGATGCTGCCAAGCCACACATGCTGACATCTGCTGGTTAGGAAGTCCAAAATCCAGGTCCTAAATTTAGGTGGTCAGCTGTACAGATTTAATAGTGTTAAATGCTGAGCTGTAGAATATAAACAGGACTGTGGCATCACAGTTTATTTATCCAGATATGCTAGGATGGTGTGACGTACAAGGGGTATGGCATTTCCTGTGAAACAGTTGTGATATTATGCAAACTAGAGGTGATTTTGATTATCTGGAAGATTCTGTTTAATGTATCCCAGCACCAGTCACTCAAAGCACTTTATTATGACTGGAGTGAGTGCCACAGGAACATTCCAGTTTGGTTTTCTTTGGCACAGGGATAATTGTTGTTCATTTGAACTAGGTGGGGAACAACAGAAACTCTCTTTGAAATATTAAAGATTTCACTGAAGATGTCAACTAATTAGTTACTACAGGTCTTTAAACAGGTTACCTGCTACAGGTTATGTAACTGTATAGAAAATTACTTCAGCTCACATTTTTGTCTTTACACAGTGCAAATTCAAGTTCAAGATCAAATGTATTGTCATTTATATATAGGAGAATGTAATTCTTTTTGGTAGAATGCAATTCTAAACAGCAGTACAATTTCAACAAAAATATATCTTAGAAAAAACATCCATCCATCCATCCATTTTCCAACCCGCTGAATCCGAACACAGGGTCACGGGGGTCTGCTGGAGCCAATCCCAACCAACACAGGGCACAAGGCAGGAAACAATCCTGGGCAGGGTGCCAACCCACCGCAGGACACACACAAACACACCCACACACCAAGCACACACAAGGGCCAATTTAGAATCGCCAATCCACCTAACCTGCATGTCTTTGGACTGTGGGAGGAAACCGGAGTGCCCGGAGGAAACCCACGCAGACACGGGGAGAACATGCAAACTCCACGCAGGGAGGACCTGGGAATCGAACCCAGGTCCCCAGATCTCCCAACTGCAAGGCAGCAGCGCTACCCACTGCGCCACCGTGCCGCCCAGAAAAAACATCATACATTAAATACTACTATAGACAATACTGAGCATACAAGAAGCACTTGTAATGTAATCAGTATGAGCAGATATTGAACAGATCAAAAGTGTCCCAGAATCTAGTAGTGTGATTGCCAGTGGTCCTGTAACATTTGCCATAATAGCAGAGGTAATAAAAAGACAGTGCAGGATGGCTGAGGTCCTTAACAATCTTGTTTGGTTTCTAAGGCTGTGTGCCAGTAGACAAATGAACCAACATCCCCATTTTTTGCAATGCCCTTTGGTCCTGAGCTGAGCAAGTATAAGGGTAGGATGTAATATAGCACAACCTACAAAGATGGACTGCAGTAGGCACTTAGGTAGGTTTGTGAACATAGGTGGAGACATCTGGGCTTGCTTTAGCTATTTGAGGAAGTAAAGCCATTAGTGAGCTTTCTGGACTATAGCAGTGATGTGTGTTGTGGCTGCTTTAGTGATGGTGATTCCAAGAAATTTATAGCTGCCGACCTTTTCCAAAACAGACTCTTTCTAATAAAGATAGGAGTGCAGTCGCTCCAAAATGTTTGATTTTGCTGAGATTAAGGGACCTGCCACCACTTTGTCGAAAGGAAATTTAACAGTGGTGTTGTAGTTATTTTTGACATATAACAACAGAACTGGTGGGGATTGTATGTTATGATCTCAACCAAACATCCTTTTGGAGTGCCTGTGCTGAAGGTAGGCATGGAGGATGTGATGATGCTAATCCACAGACGTTGTGGTCTGTTGGTGAGAAAGTCCAAAATCTAATGCAGAGGATGACATTAATTCCTAGGTCTAGTCACGTTGTGTTCAGTTGTGATAGTGCAACATTTTAAAATGGTGAATAATGGTCAATTGGTGAATAATGGTCAATTACCAGTGTTCTGTTTATATTCCACTAGAAAAAAAGAATAATGCTTTTGATCCTTCAATTTTCTGTACTTGCAATGTTCAGTGTTCAAGCTTATCTTAGCACCACTGGGTGCATGGCATTAATCAGCAATGGATACAACACCGGTCCATCACAGGGCACACAAAGGCATATACCCACATTCACAAATACCCTGCCAGTTTAGTGTCGCCAGTTAACCTTACTTGTATGTGGTTGGGATGTGGGTGGAAATCCTGAGTACCTGAAGAATACCTTGACAGACAAGTGTAGAAAATGTGGAGCAATTAGACAACAGCACAAACAACTAGCCCTCCATTATGACCCTAACCTCAAAAAGTATACGTTATAGTGCTTATATATAAATTTATATATATAAACATAAATAAACACGATATGAACTCTTAGCCTCTATTAATGTAAAAGATAAAATATGATTTTGCTACCAAAAACAGTTTCAGTAAGCGAAAAATGAAAGGCAAAAGTTTTAGGAAAAGTACTTAAAACCACCATAACGATTTGCTGAAATAAAAATCACTTTACTGCTACAGCCATGCTGCTATAAATAAGTGCTGCGAGTAAACTTTCTGAACCAGTTGACCATGAAGTAACAATTAAAAATCAACTGCTTGCCTCACAGATAAAGCTGTGACTCTTTTGCATGTGGAGCCTTGTCAGAATAGATAAAAGTAACAATCGGAAAACAAAGCTACATGTGGACAACCCAGCAGGATGAGGTATTATCTGTGTCAAATAGAACTTACTAAAAACCATCATCCCTCAGGGCCCAGCATTTGAGAGGCTCCCCAAGTAGCAAAAACTTGCCTCTACTGTCTCATGGTTCAATACGTATAAATGGACTCAGTAAGGATTCAGATGTGCTATCGATTCACTGGTCAGAGATAATCACCACAATTTTTAAAGTATCTAAAATGAAAATATATTTCATGAGAAGCTTTAATTTCACTGAGAGGAAAACGCTTGGTAAAGACCTTCAATTTATTTTTTACTCCTTAGTGAAAATTGAAAAGGCAAATCTAAAAACATATTGAAAAATAAAATAGAGGACAGAATATAAGATCTTGTTAAGGAAAGAATATTTTTAAGCAGCTTACTCTTACGCAGCATACATACAGACAACATAATAGGAATGCAGTGAGAAAAATTGGAGGTAGGGGTGGATTTAAAGAAATGATAAGTTACTTTGCAAAACTACCATCTTGTGTGCAAATCATTACTGGGCAAGGCATTAAGAATAGTATTTATTTTGAGTAAACTAACATTTATATCATAGGTTTATACAGTCTTTATTGTCACATTTATAGAATACAGTGACAGTCTTATTTGCATGTGCTACTCAGTCATCATACTGTCAAGCACAGCTGCCTTACCTCAAAAATATTGCACCTTACTATAGCAAAAAATCCCAAGTATCACTACTTCGTGTACAGATACAGTACACAGTACAACTGTTTCTACACATTTTTTACAGCTGGAGCACAGAATCATGTATTGACTCAGAGATGAGATCTAACATTCCAGAATAGTGGTTCAGAATCCTGTTTCACAGCATCAAATCCATCCTGCCTGTATTCCGTCACAGACCAGAGGTTATTTTTTGGTGCATTTCAGTGGTCTGTATTAGGACTGAGATTCTCTTAGGATATGATTGCTATATAAATGCAAGTGATGTTGCCTTTCAGTTGTAAAATTATAATAAACACTTGTTGCTATTGAAATATTTTTTGACACAAAAAACACAAATCATACGTTCTTCATAAAACTTTCCATTGTACTGGAACATAGAATTACAGTTAAGTGAAATGAATTAACTTGTGCCTTTCACTGACAAATGGGCACAAGCCTGCAGCAGCAGCAACCAAACCACTGGTAACAAATGATCAATGAAAAAACATAGGTAGGCAGTTTTATGCAAAGAAATGTAGTTGTAAAGCTGTAGTGTTGTATTGAAGCTCCTGAAAACATTGGCAGTTTTTTTGATGAAAATGATATACATTTCAAATTAGACATTTCCTCCCTCCAAAGCAAAACAGAATATTCAAAATTAGTTCAGAAGATAGCATATTGCGTGCACAAGGAGATGGAAAATGTTCTAAAAAGTTTATTACGTTAACAACAAACATTTTGAAAGGCACAGACCTGATTTTTTTAGAAAATGTATTGATTTTGTGTATGTGTGAATCATTAGATGTGTACAGTGTATCCATTGCTTGACTGTAAAATGTTGTTATATTTACTTTTCAGGCACTGTTTACTAACAAGAAATAGAAACAAAATCAGTACAAAATCTTAAAGATTTCTTCATTTTACAACCATAAGACATGTATAACATTGTAATAGCCTTGTCAAAAATTTGTATCATAATAATAGAAAAAAAAGTAAAATGAGTAAAGTATAAATGTACCAAACGTTCTGGAATTATAGGAAGAATTTATGTTGGCTACTAATGATATTTTTTGCTTGTTGTCCAATTTATTCACCCTTCCAGTGATGTTTCAGCTAGCTGCTAAGGTAGACTTCAGCTCTCTGCCACTCTCAGTTTGATTCAGAAGGGTAAAGCCTGGATCTGTGGATTGAAAAAAAATGTTATTCTACCTCAAGAAAAAGTCTAACTATAAAAGTATAAAATAAATATTTCAAAATTTATTAAGACATTTAATAAAGCAGTGCAAAAAAACGACTATTCTAATTATGTAAATAGCACTTCGTTTTATGCATTGTCTTTTATTGTTCACAACCTAAAAAATCAAGGAACGATACATTATTATGACAGCAGTGGCTCTAAGAATACTAAACATAAATATTTTGTTGTGTCATCCATTGATCATAATCAAACTCCTGACTTCCTGGTGAGGGTCTTGTAACTTGTTACACTGTTTATTTGAAAGTAAAAAAAAAAGCTAATGCGCTAGTGTACTCCCCTATAGCAATATAATATAAATGGTCACTGTTTAAACAAGAACCACCAGAACATTTACTGTGTTTGACAATTAAAATGAATATGATGGATGAGGCAATAGGAAAATTAAAGATTTTTTTAGGTCAGGATTTCTAGGCGCAGCATTAAGAGTGTTATTAACTGTCACTTTGTGTTTTGACAAAATGCATTTGTTATCCACTTGAGGGAAATATTTGGAAACAATTATGTCGTATTGAGTGATAGCCAATTAAATGCAACTAAAAAGGCTTAAGGCAAATTTTAGGCAACATTATGATTCACTAGAAGAGGCAATGTGCATTTACTTGATGGAACTAAATCCAGATCATTTAGTTAGCTGAAGCAGCACCCACAATGTCCCCAAGCAAGTACATTAGCCACTTTACAGAAATATCCAATTTGATTGAACAAGCAGTAATAGAGTTTATTTGATGGTGCGTCATGGAAAATGTTTGACACTGACTGCAGAGCTGGTGTGCTGCTTGACACTGCAGAACGTGTTATGCTTGCAGTGCATTCAATTTACAATTATGAGTACTCAGAACAACGCATCATTGCTATTCTGTCTTGTGCTTTCTTTCCTTTTCACATTCTGAGCACAGGGTTCAACACTTTAAAAAGGTCACTCAGAAGTATTAACAGTTTTAATTAAACATTGGTAAGAGTCAAAAAAAAATACAAAATTTGAGTTACAACAGTTACTATGTTAGAGCATTGTTACCTTTCAGTTACTCTCAATTAAAATAATTACATTCTGGGATTTGAATATTTGTAGTTAAAACATAAAATTGCATATACAAGACAATTGAATCAAGTACATAATATGGTAAAAAAAAGCATGTACTTTAGAAATATAATATGATAGTAAAATATCTTTAAGCTGACAACAACAAATACCAGTAAATGAGTCAACCTGTAATACAGCATATTCAATTTTCTGTAGAGTCACATTAAATTCCTAATAAATGCCAGTTTAGCATATTAAAGTTATTCTGAGCAAGTCAATAAGAAAATGTTCTTTTTACCCTGACTATTGTGGTACATTACGAATCAAAATTTAAGTCTCACATTATTTCGAAAAATGCACTGCTCGGCACGTTTGTGGCTGGTTGGATCTGGTCTTTAAGACTGGAATATTTTCTGATTTGAAAAAGAAAAATATTATTTGTGTAATATGTAAATATTATTTAGATCTTAAAATGTAGTAGCTTTTTAAATTATAAACTATTTCTCTTTTATTTTACACTTTCATATTTGTACCTTGTTATTGTCATTGAGGTACAGTCTGGATGAATCAGAAAGCCTGAATAAGATAGCAGTTCAGTATTATGAATGCCCCTTCAGGTGCTCATCTCAGTAAGTAATAATTACCAAAAAATACTATTATTAAAAAATTACTTAAAACATTAATCAACAGGTTCCTTAAGCTTTCCTCAGTAATCCTAGAAACTGTTTAGCAAAAGATTCAGCTCATCCTTGTAATAAGGTCAACGTGTAAAGCCAGCCATCCTAGATGTTTCAGTGAGTATGGTCAGGCAACAGGTACAATTCCATACACCCTTTTTTTCAACCTTAGACCAGGTGTTGTTTGTTTACAGGCTGCATTCATGCACCCACTCACACAATATGGGTTCAAAATGCCTGGGGCTTTTTGGAATTGTATTACTTTTTATTAGTGAGATAGGGGTGGGCAAGCGTTAGCACACACAGATACTGTTTTAGTTTAACAATTGTGAAGGAAATATATATATGTATACTATAGTAGTTTCCTCCAGGTGCTCCGGTTTCCTCCCACAGTCCAAAGACATGCAGGTTAGGTAGATTGGCAATTCTAAATTTGCCCTAATGTGTGTTTGGTATATGGGTGTGTGTGTGTCCTGCGGTGGGTTGGCGCCCTGCCCTGGATTGGTTCCTGCCTTGCACCCAGTGTTAGCTGGGATTGGCTCCAGCAGAATCCCCGTGACCCTGTGTTCAGATTCAGCGGGTTGGAAAATGGATGGATGGATATATATACTAGCTATCCTCCACGGCTTCGACTGCGTATTAGTGAAACAGGACAGTGAGGAGGGCTCCGCCCATTTCTCTACTCCTGACATTACTCTTCCTCCTCCCCTCGGCCCGCAGCCTCTGTCTTGGATTAGTGCAAATATAGCGCTCCTACAAGCAAACTATGATTCTTAGCACAATGAGAGAAGTCGCAAAATCAATCGGAATGTTCAAGCAACTTATAGAAAAAAAAAAAAATCTAAATCTGTTAAGTAGTTCTCACATTCGCTAACTAAGCTGAGTTAAGATTACGCCCTGAGACAGACACATGAGTGAGGAGCGCCCTGGTCCAATAAAGTAGCGTGATGAGTCTCTCTCGGATTTGCACTAATAAATCAGTACCGCAAGCAAACTGTGATACTTAGTGCGATGAGAAAGTCGTAAAATCAACAGAATGTTCAAGCAAATTATAGAAAAAAACCCGATCTAAATCTGTTAGGTAGTTCTCTCATGAAAAGCGGACAGACATACAAACGGGTCTAAAAAACTAAAAGAAATTTTGCGCTTGGACCACGAAATTTTTCAAACCATTTCTTAGCAAGCTCCTATGGGCCAAGGGTAAGCTACGTTCCAAAAAAGTCCCAGTTCCTTATGGTTCGGGAGATTTTCTTGATGAGTGACTCGGTGGTATTTGGCTTTTATATTATATATATATATATATATATATATATATATATATATATATATATATACATACATACATATACAGTATATATATATTATAAAAAGAAATCCTGTCCTGGAAAGCAAAAAGCAAGTCTACGATACATGATCTTCTCGGGAGACATTTTAAAGACTCGCAAGACCAAAGACACGCCCTACTTACAATCTACCCACGAGACCAAAAACACACCCTACTTACAATCTATCAAATAGGACAATAGGCAGCAAAACATTCAGTCTTGTGAAGGATTTGAGCACACACAGATCCAGGGCTCTCATCGCCTATAAAGCGTATAAGGACAGTACAGTACGTTATAAATTAAATGTCGACATATAAGCGAAGAAGAAAGCAGCGTGGAGAAAAGAGACTTAAATGCATTGGACAGAAAAAAGAGCAAAAAAGAATAATCGAGGTGCAAATTCAGAAAATAAGGAAAGTAATTATCAGCCCGGAACAAGTGGAATTGAAAGAAAATCACATCCAATCTGGCTCAGAATTAAAAGGCAATGAGTAAAATGACAAAGTAGAACTTCATAAAGACGTTTACAAACATTGGCGCTAAACACATGCAGAGCAGGTTAGAGACTATGAAACCAGTAAAATTAGAAAGGCTCAAAAAAAAAAAAAAAATGTTGGCGCTATACACATGTGGAGAAAGTTAAAGGATATGAAAGTAGGAAAATTAGAAAATATAAAAAAGTAAAGATCGCAGTAGCGCAAACAAACAAACTGCCTCATTTAACTATGCACCAGTCTAACTTTGGTTTTGCACAATAATTACTACACTATTGCACCTTAACACTTAATTCTACTTTATTCACATAATTGTACTTATTTTTTATGTTCTACTTGTAGAAGGGTACAGCCCGGACACAGACAGGCAGACACGTTGCAGTCCATCACCACACGTTTATTTACACTATTATTATAATACAAGTCTCTATGTGCACCACACCAACAAACCCCCACCGTCTCTCAAAGTCCCAGCTCCTTCACTAGCCGTCTCTCTTCTCTTCACAAACACTCAGGGCCTCTCCTTGCCACCTCCTCTGACCTTGTCCACCTCCTCACCCGACTCCAGCCTTGATTGTAGGGCGGCGGCTCGTTATATAGGCGGCTGATTGAGGGCCGCACCCGGCCACCTGCCACATACTATACTGTTATCTTTCAATCTATGACTTTTTGTTAATCTAACTGATATTCTTCTAACTTTGCACAGTTTTTGATAAGTGGATCAGGATGCATTTCACTGCATGTTGTCCTGTATAACTATGCATGTGACAAATAAAGAATCTTGAGAATTTCAAAAACGGAGTTTACCGCACATGCATTTATTGGTTACTTTGTTCATGTATATATATTTATCTGTCTGCTTATATAAAAACCTAAATTTACCCAGGAGTCAAAAACGTTCTGTCTAGCCCTTGTACAAAAACCTAGACAAAAGCTGGGGTATCACCTTGGTAACCCCATGTACTTTTGGAACTGTGAGAGGAAAATAGCACGACTTTACAGACAGGAGTCCAATGCAGAACTCTGCTTACTTTTTTACTTTGTAAACTGCTGACTTATCAACTGCTGATGATGTAGATTGTTTTGTCTATGCTGAAATTCCAAACAGAGAAACCTATCCTGACCTCATTAAAAAGATTCAGAATACTGGGACTCGCAAGATTACAAATATTGTTTTTACAGAAGTTCTGAAATAAAAGTGAAACTAATGAAATAGCAACAATTCAAAGAAAAAAAAATCTTAAAAGTGTGTATCCGGAAAACCAAACACAGGGGTTGGCGAGCGAAGTGAGCAGGTGGCGAAGCCCCCTAGTATACAGTATATATATTTATATATATATATGCATGGAGTTTGCATGTTCTCCCCGTGTCTGCGTGGGTTTCCTCTGGGTACTCCGGTTTCCTCCCACAGTCCAAAGACATGCACGTTCTAAATTGTCCCTAGTGTGTGCTTGGTGTGTGGGTGTGTGTGTGTGCCCTGCGGTGGGCTGGCACCCTGCCCAGGGTTTGTTTCCTGCCCTGCGCCCTGTGTTGGCTGGGATTGGCTCCAGCAGATCTCTGTGACCCTGTACTTAGGATATACAGTAGAGGGTTGGATATATTTTATATATGTAGATGTCCATTTTTATATATATGTATATCCATAGATATTACTTTTTTATTGCATCACAGTATTTCTGCCAGCCTCGCTTTAAAATGGAGATGATTCAATCATATGATAAGTTGTTAACTTTAAATTTCTAACCTTCTCAGTAACGTTCCACAGTCTATAGGATGATTTACCACTTACTGGTCATCTTTTCTTATCTATGTCTTTATAAGCTTAGGAATGCCTCTGTGGAGTCAAAACAGCTTAAGAGGAATTGACCAGTTCATTGGAATCCTTCAATAGATCTGTTGAATGAAATAAACTTTTACTAAGCCCTTAAAGAATGATTTCAGAGTATTTATTTAAAAAGAAATGTAAAATACAAATCGACCATCATACTACAATAATAGTTAGATAGTGGTCTGATTCTTTTTGTTTTATTTTTATACCATATTTCTTTTTCATATATTTTATCATTATGGCACTTGTTTTTCTATGGGTGCTGCCATTTTGCTTCATTATTGTCATGGGTGCTGCAAATTTGTGTGTCTTGCCACTGCTATGAGGCCCATGATATAAAATATATTGCAGTGGGACACCCCCACATATAAACATGCAGGTTTTGAAGAGTCCAAGCCTTTCATTCATACTTGTACTTTAACCACATCAAACCAGAAAACTAAGCACCTTTCTGGAGAGGAACAGTTCGCTTTCTTCTTCCTAGACTGGTTTTTCTTTCCCATTTCAGCAGAGTAGTTTGGTATAGTGTGTGTGGCTTCATATTCTTGTGATGAACATTATTTTCCTGTTAAGTATGTATAGTGAAGGAAGCAGGGTAGTGGAAGTGACCCTTCTCAAAAGTGTGTAAGGGAGGTGGCCACTTTACTATTGTGATAGACGGCCGGCAGCTCAAACCAGCCAGGACACCCACAGAGTGGAAGGATGGGGGAAGCCAACTGCTTTGGGACACTACTTCTCCCAAGACGCTAGATGCCAGCTTCCCTGGACTGCAGTGGTGCCCCGGATTCCAGCAGGGCACTATGGCACATATAGTTTAATACCACAGCCCTGCTGGGTACCGTAGGTGCCGTCAGGGGACCCTGAAAAAGATCCTGGGGATTCCTGACATACTTCCGGGCTGAAGAAAACTTGAGTTCTCCTTCTGACCCAGAAGTGCTAGCAAGTCACATGAATGGAAGGACAGAAGCACTTCCGGGTTTAGGACTATATAAAGGACTGCTGAAGACCCAGCAAGTGAGCCAGAGTTGGGTGGAGGTGGATGAAGCTTGCTACGAGGTGTGGTGGAGAAGAGAATTGTATTTATTATTGAGAATTGTGAATTACTTGCTAGTTTAGTGTGGCTGTGGTTCTTGGAGGCACTGTTTATAGACAAAAAAAGAAATAAAGATCTTCTTAGTGCTTTTCCCTGTGTCCAGAGCATCTGTCTGTTTGGTAACAGTAACAACAGTGCCACCTAGCATTCACACTATACTGAAGCTGCCTTGTGGGTACGTTATACTCAAATCTGTTCAGTGTTTTGTTTGTTATAAATATATATGTGTCCAGTGGTAGGAACCAAGCAAGAAGAGAGAAGTGTTGTGCACTTTTTGTTGGCAATAGGCTCTGAAGAAATTGAAATGACACCCATTTATACCCTCTATAATGCTTTAACTACCTAAAGTGTACTATATATGAGTGAATAGAGATCTGTGATTAGACAAGTGTGACGGATCCAAAGTGTCTGGGACAGCTGTCAATGTCATTCATTGATCATAAACAGGAAGAAGCTGGGGCCATTGTTCACAGAAGGGAAACAAAAATGAAATCACATTAAGCCTTGTTCATTGATTTGCAAGAGATAACAAGGTGAAAGAAGTGGTACAAACATGGTGTTGCACTCAGCCAAAGTGTTATTTTTTTCTGAGTGAATTCAGGTGTTTGTTAACTGGTGTATAAATTAACTAAAAGAGGCAGTTAATATTGAGATTTAATAAATTTTACAAGCTCATAAAGTACAGAAACATTTTGAAGAACCTTTATAGACAGGCTTTTTTGTCTCTTTTTTTATTTTTAATTTTGGGTATTGTTGCCTTTTTCTAAAATATTCACTATATAAAGCAGAGAAATCCAGAGGTGTAGAAATTAGTGTCAGTTTCTGCTCCTCAGATGTGAACTGTGTTCAATGGAAGAATCCAAAAGTAAGAAAAGTAAATTTGGTTTCATAAGGTTTAGTATCATGGAAATCTGTACTGACATTTTGAATAACACCACACCAAAAATTACTGGGTTCTTTTAAATGAAAGAATACAACAAGTAAGTAGGGAGTTGAATTAAGCATTAGGTTCCACTCCACGCTCAAGGCAGCTGACCTATATTACTAAACGACAGTTTAATTTATGCACGGCGGACGCACCAAAGCGCATGCGCACTGCGCCGCGGCTTTCCAGAGTCAGTAGGTGGCGCCCAAACAACACAACCTGTAAACTAACTTTGCTCTAGTCCACTGTGCCAGCAGTCGGTGTCAGCAGAGGCAAAGCAGTCACGGCTCCAAATGGAAAGAGCTCAACGATTTGTAATACAAAACCGAGCCCGTAGTTCCCAGAGTCAATGCGCGGCGCCCAAACACCACAACCTGTAAACTACACCTTCTCTAATCCATTGTGCCAGCAGTCAGTGTGTGTAAGTTGGAGTATGCCTCCAACAGTAAACAACTTCTACCTAACGACACAGCCACAGAACAACAAACACGAGACCACATGGATAAAAACAATACATGGAGGCTCCTACAACGCGCTTCAGACACACCAGAAGCAAAGACGTCACGGCTCCACAATGAAAGAGCTCAACTAACGTAAATGCAAAACGAGCACGTATGGATAAACACAATGAACGAACGCGCCCACAACGCGCTTCTGACACAGCAAAGGCAAAGGACTCATGGCTCCAAATGGAAGGAGCTCAACGATTAGTAATACAAGCACGAGCCCCTATGGCGAGCTCGTATGGATAAAAACAATGAACGAAGGCGCCCACACAAAGAAACTGCTTTAGTACAAATATGTTTATTTAATTAAATGAAAACCTTACCATGGCTACGACCTGTGAACTAAACCTGAGGTAGAGAGTGCACGCCAGGTTGTACAGCCGCCCGAACGCGACCGCCCACACCACCGCATATACCACGTTCGTTTAGTAATGTGGCCCTCCATGCCCGGATCCGCTGCCATGGTCACTTCAGCACGTGAATCCGCCGCCGTCAGCAAACGACTTCTCGCTGACGACACAGCCATAGAAAAACAAAAAAGAGACTGCATGGATAAAAACAATAAACGAAGGCGCCTACAACGCACTTCTGAAACACCACAACCAGATGACTCACGGCTCTAAAAAGAAACCGCTTTAGTACAAATATGTTTATTTAATTAAATGAACTTTCCCAGGACGCACCCACCCTCCATGATATTTCATCCCTCCAAGTATGGGAGCGAACAGAAAGTGATTGCCATTCTTGGATTTGCGATTCTTTCGAGAATCGCGGGCTTGCTGGTTAGTCAGATTCAGTACAATAGCTGCTCACAGTCATCGTAACCCTTCTTTAGATACACTTTTTAAAATTGAGGATTTAGCCAGTTGGCAAGGGCATCCATCTTTAAACCAAAAGGGTTTGCTGATTCAGTTCTAGCCTCTCAATCACTGTGTGAGTTTGAACAAGTCTCTTAATCTCCTTGTTCTGACCTTGTCAATCATATTGGATAAAGGCGTCTGCCAAAATTTAATAATAACAATACTAACTTATATTGTATTTCATTGTACAAATTTGTATTATTCCTGTACTTCAGCTTCACACCAAGCATGGCATCATTGAGCAACCTTGAGGTTACAATGTTTTCCATTATATATATATATATATATATATATATATATATATATATATATATATATTTGTGTGTGTGTGCAAGTGTAACTTTTGGTAGCTCTCTGTAGCAGCTTTACGATTTGGGTCAGAGTACTTTAAAATATATTAAAACTGAACAAAAAAAACTTTATCCTGCCAAAAAAAAAATTGTAATATCTGGAAGTGTCAGTCAAAGATTCTGAAGTGGTAATGTGAATGACATGCAATAGGCTTAGCGCAGCGAATATTTGCTAAAAAATATGATGGTCGTAACAGGTCTTCAGATGTAGCATTAAAGTTACTGGGTTTTGTCAGTCACTTCTGTGTTAGTATAGGAGTTTGTTACGTCAGGGTACCTTGCGGATAACTGTACTTCAGCTTCAAAGCTGCTTGCTTAATTGAGTGAATTAAGGCCTATTTGCATTTCATTTTACTAGCAAATTAGAGAACATACTAGTTTTATTTTAATTTTATGGAACCATCTGGTCTGACTTCCCTTTACTGCAGGGTACATTTTAGCAATTTACCATATAACTTTTACAGCTTAAAGCATTAATCAAAAATTTCATAACAAGGTATTTTTTCTAAATGGTTTTAATTTTTTTTAAATTTACATTTAATTTCATTATCAGCATGGTGGTTTGATGGTTACAACATCAGCCTTGTAGCTCAAGAACTCTGACCCAGCCACAGTCTTTATAAAGTTATTCCTCTTGGTTTACTATGGGATTTCTCCAGTTTTCTCCTCACATTTGTGCAGACTGAATTATTTGGTAAGGCAAAATTGGCCCAGTATGACTGAGGTGGATATATGAAACAAAGAGGTCTGCTTTGTGCCCGATACAGCCAGGGTAGGTTCCCTACCACTGTATAATGGAGGAATACTTCCACCCAATGAATGGCTGGATTTCTTCACTGTACTGGAAGGACTCAACCACAAGTTTTGCCACCCTTCCATCCATTTTCAAACCTGATTAATTCAGTTGACATGGTAGGGGCCAGAACCTACTCCTTGGGTTCTAGGCACAATCTAAACTGTGATTCATCAGTCAATTCATGCACACTCATCCATTTAGTGTCATTTTAAGAGTCATCCCAACATACGTGTCTCTAGGATGTTGCATTATAATCTAAAGAAATTCTACATAGATCTGTGAAGAATCTTCTGACTTTATACAGTGATTGGGGTAAGACTGAAACCCAGAATTCTTCACTGTGAGAAGGCAGCTACACTAACTACTATGCAACCATGTCAGTTATGTCACTATATGATATAGATTTCACATATATAGTAGCTAGTACATAGATAGATACTATTTCAAAATGTACAATTCTTTAAAATATGTTAAGTGATTTCACAAAGGAAAAATAGGTTTTCCTGCCACCTGTTCTTTTTTTTTTTTTTTTATTTCACCTTGTAAAATCAAATAACATTCATTGGGTCTGTTTTTTTAGACTCTGTCAGCTAAAGTCTTCAGATGTCATTCCTAAGTGTTTGTGGTCATAGCCTTAATGATAGAAGCAGTTAGAAAACCACAGGGACACCAAATGCATTAATTGCATGTGCTTCATTTAAGCTGCAGTTCATTGTGTTAGGATGAGCGTATTTTATCTTATCATGACAGGTTAGCTCATTAGTTGTAAAGACTCAAGAAAGAGAAGGTGCTTTACAGCTGAAAGTTAGTTTAAGCAAAAAGATTTCAAAAGTAAAATGTAAACCATTTTACATATACCTGACTGTGCTTTTATATCCATAAATTAATATTGTTAATAAAACTGTACTAATTGCATCATATTGTCTTCACTGCAATTTACAGTATGCTATAAAAGCTAAGGTTTTCAAACAGTGACCAGTTTTTAATCAGAAGGAAATAAATGAAGTCAATGTATTAAGGGAAGAAAGCACTGAAGGAGCAAAAGTATACGAAACATATACAGTAAATAATGGGAAATAACAGTAAAGAATTGGCAAGTCCCCAGGTTATCAGCCTAATGAATGATCCAAAATTAAACTCTGCAATTCCTGTTTTACATGGTAATCACATGAAATCTGCCAGAAGCCTTGATGAAAGATAAATATGTCCTCCTCAACAAGTTTGCTGTACAAGATTAATCAAATCTAGAATATGGGAAAGGGCATTGAAGATAAACTGAGGACTTCTGGGGAAAAAAAAAAAAAATAATTCTGTATTATTGATGAATTTGTGAGAATTTCCAAGTCCCTTTCTAAGTTGGTCTACTCCCGTGCCTTAAGATTTACAAACTGAAAGATCCTATTCACGCTACTAGGTATGAGTGCTACCCTATTGTCAGCAACTCATAATGTTCCTTATAGGACTTCTCCCCAAAAACGCACACAGAATCACACCCCTACACACATGCACACATGTATATTCTAGCCACACAATTATGCATGAGTGATGATCAACTGTCTGTCATTCTTTAATATCCCACTAAGCACATAAGAGTGGTGCCTCAATCCTGTCACTTTTCAGTACTCCATATAGTAACTCACTATGACCGGCACTAACAAACGTGTGGGTGTCCCTGAGACACTTGAAGCCTCATCTCCCTTTTGGGTTTTGTGCCATTTACCAACCAACAGGATCTTACTTCTACCACACTTGTTCTTCTTATTGAGATGTGACCACTCAGCCTTGATGACCCTGCAGGATTAGCAAATGGAAATTTCCTGTGCACCTGGTGCCCTAACATTTACTTTAATCACTTAAGATAGAGAGTCAAAGTACAGAAATGTAAAAGCAATGTGGTATTTATTAAAGTATATCAATACCAATAGAAGAAAGTATAATAGAAAATAAGATAGATACCAAAAGTCTGGATATAGTTTTAGAAAAGCTTACTGAAAATTAGCAGTGTCTAGGGTGGATGTTGACCCCGGAAGCTTTTTAATTTAGCAACCAGCGTGATACATAAGTTTATGTTCACAGATGTTCAAATGAAATGACATCGTTTTTTCTCTTGTGACGTGTCTTGGTCTCTAATGTTTTTTCCTATGTCATTCTGCTCCCGGGCATTCAGACAAGCCGTAATTTATGTTGAAATTCCATGTGGGGCTCCGGGACATGTGACATTACACATATTTAAATGGCTAATTGTCCTTGAAATATGACTATGCCCAATGGCTTTGAACCTGTACCTGCTTCTGCACTGTTTTCCATTCCCAAGCTATAAAATGAAATAGCTTTTGATCCTGTGGCATCTTTACTGTTTTCTGTTCCCTAAACCATTAAATTATAAACTGACTGAAATAAATGCATTAAAGTTCTAAATTATTCATGGAATACAGGAAGAATGTATAAGGGAAGATTCTTTCCACATTCATTTCCCTTGTTGTTAAATTGCTTTAAGTGTTCGTAAATTCCCTATAGTTCATCCTGGTTGCTGAACGAGGGATGGGTGAGTGCAGGTTCTTGGCTTCTAACTGACACATTTACAAAACAAAGGCAGTTATCGACAGATAGTTGCTAAACTGACAAGGCCGTATCAGTTTCCTTGCGTGTGTCAGTAAAAATAGGGTGATCAAAGGAAACAAAACTTTGATGGGGATTCTAGTATTAAAGTAATTAGTCTGTAGTTTCAAAATTGAACAGATGGATCAACCAACACATGAACATGCACACAGGAGTGGCTACAGTAGCTCAAGTTCCTGCCTTCCTGCCTTCTTCTTTTTGGGTTAAGTGCTCATATTTCCAAATAGGAATGCATGCCTTTCTCATTGTAAGAATCTGGGAAAAACCCAATGGTCAAAGCTATATAGGCTAGTGTTTACTGTCCAATATGGAGGTAAAGTGTGGTCTTTCACAAGGCCGTGACTATATTGGGGCACTTTTTTTTTTAACATGTGTGATGAACCATAACTCCCAGGACAGAAATGAAGCTGCAACTTGCTTATCTGCGGTAGATAGAAATGCTCATTGAAGCCTGGAGACACCCAGCTTCAATGGATTTCCATGGAGAAAACTGTTCATGCATGCAATACAACAAATTGTGAATGTTCAATAGTCAGAAAGACTTCCAACACATAATTTTTAATCACTTCCTTAAGGAAGCTACTAATTGTTGATAGTAAATGTACCTGATTAGCTGTTATCCTAAGTTATTCATTGAACTGCTCTATTTTGCCGTTTGAAGCCCTAGGAGGTTAGTTGATTTGTATTGTGCAAAGAAGACAGCTGTTAAAAAGTAAAGTTAGCATATTACTGCTGCTTTTGTTTCAGTATAAGTGTAGATTTTTTTAAATTTGTAAATAATGAATTTCCCCTTGGGATTAATAAAGTATCTATCTATCTATCTATCTATCTATCTATCTATCTATCTATCTATCTATCTATCTATCTATCTATCTATCTATCTATCAAATTCTATTTTGTATAGCATATCAGTTTAGTTGGAAATCATGGGAGGACATGCTTACTGATGAAACTGGAATGTTGGGGCAGGATCATGCGGCCAAGGGACGGTTTTGCACTCTTGTGAGTGTGAAAGAAACACCAAAATTTGAAGGAGCACGTAAGTTGGGGGGGTGTCGCATTGTAGTTGAAGGGTAGGGTGGTCATGAGAGTCTCACAGAGTCAAAGTAGCCAAAATTAATATGAAATAATAATAAGGGTGATTTTTTTTTCACTTAGTCCAACATTAAAAAGAGTGGTTCTATTATGAGACGTCACGTTTTCTGGAGGTGGGTCGCAAGAAATTCCAAAAACAAAAAAAAGGTTGCATTTTTAGTTTAAGTACTCCTGATTTCCGTTGCATGTGCACTATTGAGAATGCTTGGCAGGGAGAGAGTGGAGCATGACATGAAGCAGCAAAGCACAATGAAATAAATAGAAAGAACAGGGCTGTTCATAGGCATCTAATATGATGCAACATCACTGCTTTGCATTTCAGGAGTTAGCAACCTGGAGACATGATGAGAAGAGAGATTTTTAAAGAATTTACACAAGTGTTTGCAAAGTGTGCGGTATCTTGACAGCTCACTTTATCGTCGTCTGTTTTTTCTGGATATCTAGCATGTAAAAATCCACAAAAAAATCTTTTATTGCATCTACTTAAAGTACAGTTCTATAGGAAATCAAGAATGAGGTCAAAACATCTTTTTTTTTGCTTGGCAAGTAGATGAGACAAACAGCATTTCATATCATGCACAGCTGTCCATTATAATTGGTTCTGCGGATATTGCTGGCTTAAACCTTAAGTGTTTTATTGGTTTCTTTGATGTATCAGGTTGAGATGTAAAGTCTGTGATGAATTAATTTAGAACACTTTGCAGAGAGCTGTTTTCACTTTGACATTTTTTTCTGATCAATGTCAAATAAAGCAAATTAATTCCACTGTTATTTAATGTTGTGTAACAATAAAATGTGAAAACATCCAAGTGGGTGAATACAATACAATGCAATACCATCCATCCATCCATCCATTTTCCAACCCGCTGAATCCGAACACAGGGTCACGGGGGTCTGCTGGAGCCAATCCCAGCCAACACAGGGCACAAGGCAGGAAACAATCCTGGGCAGGGTGCCAACCCACCGCAGGACACACACAAACACACCCACACACCAAGCACACACTAGGGCCAATTTAGAATCGCCAATCCACCTAACCTGCATGTCTTTGGAATGTGGGAGGAAACCGGAGTGCCCGGAGGAAACCCACGCAGACACGGGGAGAACATGCAAACTCCACGCAGGGAGGACCCGGGTATCGAACTCAGGTCCCCAGATCTCCCAACTGCGAGGCAGCAGCGCTACCCACTGCGCCACCGTACCGCCCACAATGCAATACCACACCATACAATTTATTTTTATATAGACCAAAATCACACAAGAAGTGCCGCAATAGGCTTTAACAGGACCTGCCTTTTGACAGCCCCCCCACCCCAGCCTTGACTCTCTAAGAAGACAAGAAAAAACACCAAAAAAATCCCTTGTAGGGAAAAAAATGGAAGAAACCTTGGGAAAGGCAGTTCAAAGAGAGACCCCTTTCTAGATGGGTTGGGCCTGCAGTGTGTGTCAGAATAATGGGGTAAATACAATATAATACAGAGAACAGAACATAAGTAATCCTCAATACAATATAATAGTGCAATAGAAATATTACAAGTACAGAGCAGAATTCAACAGTAGATGATATCACATAATATGATTTGGATTTGTTTAGAGTCCTGGAGACCTCATCTATCAAGCTGTCTCCCCCTATTAGCCATTCCACAGCTGAGCCAGCACTGGGCCAGCCAATCCAATGAAAGGATCCCTATACCTGATGATTCCTGCGATTCTCCATCAGAGATGACTTTACCTTAGGCAGGCAAAACAACTTGGCAGGTGGGCAGTGGCACCAAGTGCCACATTAGAGTACCGAGAAAAGAAACAGAATAAGTAATGGGTAGTAACAAATTATAACTATTATTACTTATGTTTTAGTGCTAATGACTAACAACAGAGATGCCGTCTGTAGAGTTAATCAGCAGCTCTAGTCAGGACATGGTAAACTGAAGTAGTGAGTCTTCAGCCAGGATTTAAAAGCTGAGTCTGAAGGGGCATCTCTTATAGTAGCAGGCAGATCATTCCACAGTTTAGGGGCCCTGTAACTAAAAGCTCAACCTTCCACTGTTATTTTATTAATCCTTGGAATCATAAGCAGACTGGCATCTTGAGATCTTAATGTATGTTCTTGTTTGTAAGTCATGATAAGTTCAGACAAGTAAGCTGGACCTTGGTCATTTAAGGCTTTATATGTTAAAAGGAGGATTTTAAAATCTGCCCTAAACTTAACCGGGATTCAGTGAAAGGATTTAAGAACTGGAATTATGTGTTCATATTTTCTTGTTCTTGTAATAATTCTTACAGCAGCATTTTGGATTAATGATTAACTGGATGCTGTGTAAAGAACAGTTTGAACATCCAGTGAACACCGCATTGCAGTAGTCAGTCCTACTAGACATAAATGTATGAATCAATTTCTCAGAATCCTGCTTATTTAGAAAACGGCTTAATTTCCCAACATTTTTAAGATGGAAGAAACATGATTTAGACAGCTTTGTAATGTGCGCTTTAAATGACATGCTAGATAACTCCTAGATTTCAGGCTGATTTAGTAAATTTAATGGTGATTCCAACTGAGTTAAATGATGACAAAATATTATTGTGATCAGCATCATTCCCTCCAATAATTAACATCTCTGTTTTGTCAGTGTTTAAAGACACGTAGTTCTCATCTGGGCAGCAGGGTGGCGCAGTGGGTAGCGCTGCTGCCTCGCGGTTGGGAGATCTGGGGACCTGGGTTCGCTTCCCGGGTCCTCCCTGCGTGGAGTTTGCATGTTCTCCCCGTGTCTGTGTGGGTTTCCTCCGGGCGCTCCGGTTTCCTCCCACAGTCCAAAGCCTTGCAGGTTAGGTGGACTGGCGATTCTAAATTGGCCCTAGTGTGTGCTTGGTGTGTGGGTGTGTTTGTGTGTGTCCTGCAGTGGGTTGGCACCCTGCCCGGGATTGGTTCCTGCCTTGTGCCCTGTGTTGGCTGGGATTGGCTCCAGCAGACCCCTGTGACCCTGTAGTTAGGAATATAGCGGGTTGGAAAATGGATGGATGGATGGATGGATGGATAGTTCTCATCCATCCACTTCTTTAATTCACTAACACAACTAATTAAAGACGACATCGGAGAAACTTAATTTTGTCTTAAAGAAAGGTATAACTGGGTGTCATCTGCATAGGAGTGAAAATTAACATATTTTCTAATGATAGATCCCTGTGGAAGCATGTAAAGTGAAAACAGTAAAGGTCCCAGTACTGAGTCTTGTGGGACACCATTTCTCACTTCTGTGTAAAATGATGGAGTACTGTCAGCACATTTCTGTTCGTTGCTAAATTCAGTCATGAACTATGAATATGGCCCTGGTGGTCTGTAGACTAGCACTATAATTGTGTTGGAATCTGTTTTAATATTTAAAATGAATGCCTCAAAGGATGTGAAGTCGCCTATTTTTAGAAGTAATTTACATTTTGTTACAATGAATTATTCCAAGGCCTCCTCCTTGACCAGAATCTCGACTTTGTATAGGCTCTGTAATCACCTTTTGCAAATACTTGAACAACAAAAGCAGTAACTACTTAAAGCTGCAAGGCTTTTAACTGGAAGCAGCAGAAGCCAACACATTACACCGATTTTAAAAACCCTACACTGGCTGCCGGTTAGCTTCAGAATTGATTTTAAGATACTCCTCTTAACCTATAAGGCACTAAATGGTCTAGCCCCTGCCTATTTGAGTGTCTTGCTCCATCGTCACAATCCCCCTCGTGTTCTTAGATCCGCAGATCAGCTGCTCCTAACCGTTCCCAAGGCACATTTTAAAGTTCGTGGTGAAAGGGCTTTTTCCGTCTGTGCACCCAGGCTCTGGAACTCCTTACCTTTAGTGGTTAGGCAAGCCGCTTCAGTCGCCACATTCAAATCACACCTAAAAACGCACTTCTTCACATTGGCTTTTAATTCTTAACCTGTCTTATTTCCACTTGCTTTTTGCTATTTCTCTGTTTTATTGGGTCCCCTGACCTGTTTTTAGTGTCTCTGTTTTAATTCTCTCTTAATGTTTGTTTTTAATATTTTGCTTTTAGTCTTGCTTGTTTTAACTGTACAGCGCTTCGGTCAGTTGTAATGCTGTGTTTTTAAGCACTTAACAAATAAAAATGGTATGGTATGGTTAAATGGCCCCTCTATGACCATGATTCAGTTTTGGCAGTTGCCAATGTGAGTACTGTGGCGTTATGCCTTATGCTACGTGCAAAAGAAAAAAGAGCAGCATCTTTAAAGATGGAATGCAAGTATAACATATCCTAGTATTGAAGAATGGCACCTTTGAGTGTGTTAGCATATTTGCTGTTTGTAAATGTGTAAACTATTCTATTAGTATCGGGCTTAGACTGAGTGGGTAGGTAATAAATCCTGCGGGTATGTAGAGCTCGACTAAAGGCTTTTTTAACACACCTGAATAAGTTATTACTGTCAAGAAAACACTGCTGCATATAAAAGGCACATTTGACAAAATCAAGGCAATTAGAGCATACCTGGTGAAGGTAAAAAAAAAAACAAGTTTTTTATCAAAGTTCTAGGTTGACAGCTCAAAGGGTGTAGTAAAGTATTTTGATCAGTTTTATGTTCAAAGTGAATTGCAGTTTGTTTAAACCAGTAAAGTTTACTGTAAAAGACAAGATACTTTCCAAATGTTTGAGAAATTCATAGAATACGTTTAGTGATGCAACATCACTTTTTCAGGTAAAAATGATGTACAAGCACCATAATATAATATGGGCATCAAAGCTATTCTGTAAAAAGAATAACAGCCTCTCGCAATTGTAGCTGTATGCAGTATTGGGTTTGCAAGCAGCTGTCATGGTCACTCATTTGTGTTGAAGAAAAAAAACTCTATGAAAAAGAAAAAAATGTCTAATTAAAGGCCTGTAATTTCGAAATGATAAAGTAACAACTATAATAAAGTAGGCGAGACAACCTCAAATGCAGCATCATGAGAAATGTTAAGGTATAGAGATTTAGTGTCTATTATAACCAAAATGGGTAATGGGTTAGTGGTTTTCACTTGATTTTACTTAAGGTATTTTTAATCCAAACAGGATTATTAAAGGAATACAAATAATTGGGAATCCAACACTTTTGAATAAATAATAGCTGTTTTACCCGAAAATGTCAAAAAACATACACCTTATAATTAAAATCACCTCCAGGGTCATTTTCCCCACTTCCACCAAACTTTACAGTAGGGGCTATGCAGTCCAGAACATAGCGTTTCAGTGGCATCTACTAAATTCATATTAGTTTATGAGACTGCCAGATAGTGAAGTGTGATTCTTCACTCCAGAGAGCACATTTTCACTGCTCTAGAGTCCACAATGGTGGCATGTTCTACACCACTCTAGCAGAGGCTTGGTATTGTGTATAGTGACCTTAGTCTTGTGTGTGGCTATTCAGACATAGAAACCCATTTCATGATGTTCACAAAAACAGTCCTTGTCCTGATGTTTCTTCCAGTGGTAGTTTGTTGTGGCTTATGCAACAGTGGACAAGAGATTTTTACATACTATACCTAGCAGCACTCTCCCTCTGTGAGCTTGCAAAGCTTACCATTTCATAGCTGAGATATTGTTGCTTCTAGATGTTTCTACTTCACAATAATAGCACTTACTGTTGACTGGGCAGATCTAGTAGAGCGGAAAATGCAAGTACTGACTTGTGAAAAAGGTGGTATCCCATGACAGTGCCACATTTAAAGTCACTGAGCTCTTCAGTATGATCCATTCCACTGTGTTTGTCCAATGAAATTGCATGGCTATGTGCTTGACTTTATGTACCTAGTACCAATGGATACAGCAGAAACACCTGAACTCAATAGTTTGGAGGGGTGTTCACATGGTTTTCTATAAAGTGTATGACCTATTAAGGTTGCTTATTGATGAAATTGTTTACAAATTGTATTGTTTCCCTGACAGAATTTTGCCAAAATACACCAGGCTTTACACAGATTTTTTAGGATCAAATATTATGACTGAATGAATCCCGGTTCTTAGATATTAATAGAGAGGTCTCTTTCCCATCATCGCATAAGATTCTCTAGATGCATTGTTTGGAGCAGCACAAGATGTAATGAGATTCTGCAGCAAAAATGTCAATTTGTCTTAAGCAGTTGGAGGAATCCTTACCCAGCTGCAGTGGGAAAGTAATTATATCTCCTAAAACAAAAAGACCACAAATAACAAAATTAGACATCCAGTAAGATTCAGGTACTTTTCAATTAATTTAGAAAGTAAGGGATAATGACAAGTATAATAACAAAAAATGAAGGACAACAATGTGGCACCTTTGTCAAAATTGATTCAACCACCTCCAATTCCCAATTACCTCCAATGTACCTCCAATTTGCTTAAGTGTGATTCACATTTTGTCTCACTAATGCTGCTATCTGTGACTCTCTTTGTCCACATAACATGTACTGTATATCTAGGACGTAACTTCCCCTGAGAATAGCTACCAATGTTCATAAATTAACTTTCACAGATCTTGCCAAATCTGTCCCATGGACTCATTGTCATCACCAGATTAACAGCCGTTTTTCGGGTTTACCCAGGTTATCCATTTTTCCCCAAATCTTTTATCTCCACTCTCCATGGTCTTTTGGGGTGAGACTCATTCTATTCACATTATCTGACATCACCTTCAGCACCATCTTCTTTGAATGTCCTCTTGGCCAATCATTGTTCTGACTCAACATGATAAAATCAAATATGTTTAATTTTGTCTTTAGTCGGAGGGATGGGCTCTGTGTGCATGAGAGCCGACAACCAATGAATGCTCATCCGGAAGTACAAGTCATAGAAAGCAGCAATGAAGAACAAGGAAAATTATGGCTTTGGAACTCATAAACAGTAGATAGATAGATAGATAGATAGATAGATAGATAGATAGATAGATAGATAGATAGATAGATAGATAGATAGATAGATAGATAGATAGATAGATAGATAGATAGATAGATAGATAGATAGATAGATAGATAGATAGATAGATAGATAGATAGATAGATAGATAGATAGATACTTTATGAATCCCAATGGGAAATTCACATTCTTCAGCAGCAGCATACTGATACAATAAATAATAGACTCATCTTTCTGATATTTTATGTTTTACATACCATAAAACATGTTTGGAAAAAAATAATAAAGGGCTGAGATTGCAGCTGAACCCACCATAGGTATTAACCCTTCATACATCACTGACTATGTGAGGCAGTATGCTATTGGCTGTCACAAAAAGGGGCAAGCACGACTGTGCTGGACGGTCAGCACATGATTACTAAATGTAACATAGGCAGCAATTTTCAGTCGTTTGTATTGACATTGTCCAGTGACAAAATCAGCAACTGTGGTCAGCAAATCTGAGATACTCCACGAATAGAAACTGCATAATGTGACACCGGCCCTTATACAAACAAAAACTACAATCACCACCAGCAGACAACCTTTTACACCACTACATCTTTCATGCTCCCACTTCTGACAACCTGTTCATTGCATTATGTTTGTCTCAACCCCTCTTCCAACAAATGCCTCCTGGTCTTGCACCCACATCTTCATGCCTCCTGCTCTTACACCTCAAACCATCACCTTGACCTTTTCCAAATTTACCTTGAGGCATTTTACTTCCAAGCTAGCTTTCCATTTCAGAAACTTCTCCTTCAATTCTACTTTAGTTTTTGACATTAATATGAGTTGATCATTGTACACGATCTCAAATGTCATTTCTTCATGCCCTTTTCTGGTTACTGCTTCCATCAATATCATGACAAGTAACTGATTCAGAACAGATCTCAGGTGCAGTTCCACCTTCACATCAAAACTTTTTTCATTCCTCATCTGCTATCTTGATCACCACTTGTACTTCCTCATATATTACCATTACCATAGTCACCAATCATTCATCCGCACCTAAACTTTCTTAATGCTTAGTTCACTACCTCTCATGACACACTGCCAAATGATTTCTCAAAATCTACAAATACATTATGCAGCTTCTTGTAGCTTGTCTGATGTTTCCTCTGCATTTGCCTGACAACAAATATCACATTTCTTGTTCACTTCTCGGATACAAAACAAAGCTGTATTTCTTTTTGACCTGATTCTTTTCTCTAGCGCTCTTGACCACCTTCAGTAGATGCCACAAATGCTTAATCGCTTGATATAACCTACACTCCAGTGGATTACTGTTTTTTTTCAAATAAAATGAGCAAGCTTTTTTAATCATGTTGCACAGGTCAATCAACCATTCTCTGCTTTCAACATTTCCAAGTGTACTTCAATTGGACCCACTGCTTTACTGTCTTCATTTTTTTCAGTGCTTTTGTGTCTTCCTCTTTCAAAAATCTATTGCTCACTCCTTCTCACAATGGACATCATTATCTCATTTGTTATTCCTATTCATTAATTTTTCCAACTACTTCTTCCAGGCCGTCTTATTTCCAGTACTATCAAACATGATGTTCACTTCTTTGTTTTTCAAACAACTCACATCTAATGCATCCTACTGCATCTTTCTGTTTACCATCTGCTTCACAATCGTGAATACATTATTCTTTCCCTCCTCATTCTCCAACTTGCAGTGAAACCTTAAGGGTTGGTGGCAGGATTGACATTCCAGCTACTGTAAAAAACCTCACACTGTTCCATTCCATTTGAACTAGTATGGTGCTGAGGTGTCACCCGTTGCACGACTGTACTCGGGTCCTCATTTGGTATCCTAAGGTGGTTCTTCGTGTGGTGGATGCAGCAACATGCTGTATCAGTGCATTCTCCCCCAGTTCTACAGCTTACCTGTAAACTAATGTCGCATGGATTCTTACACCTGCTTATCTGCCATTTTGCTTCCTTACATGCTTTTGTTTTCTGCTATTATTTATAGCCTCTCTTCTTTTTATCAGTTGCTATCTCTTCATCACCACTATGTTTCGGTTGTCCCTTTGTTCAAACACTGACTTATTTTGTTGCTTCCCACTTGTCATTTACATTTGGCACTCCTGAGATCTAATTCACTCTTGTTAACAATGTTTCAGCAAATGTACTTCTTACACTTTCCTCCTTTAACTTCTAAACCTTCAGACTCAGCTCTTACTTCCTCTTTGTTTTCCTCATGCCTCAGACTGTAACATCTACTACAATCAAGTGATGTTGTGATATATAGTACAACCTTTTCCAGTGATCACCATAACATCAACTTTCCTCAGTAACAAATAGTCTGTTGTTCTCGTAACACCTTAAGATTACAATCAGAAACTGGGTTTCCCAATTCATTTGTTTTGTCAGGGTTTTTTCGCATTCTTCCAAGTAGACACATCAAAGTTCCACTGGGTGTTTTATGAGCTGTACCTCCCTCATGCTTTTTAACTCTCATCTATATATATCATCATGGGGGTAAAGCAAAAAGTTTTAAACCCAGCTACCCTTCCTGATACCAAACTTCTTTAGTTACCCTTTACAAAAATTGAAAATGAAACCATGACCACATTCTAACCCCAGGTGACAAGGGTTACTGCTTTTCCTGTGGACTTTCAAGACTATCTGTTGCAATTGTCCAGGTCACTGCAATGAAAGGACCTGACTGATCTTATCTCTAAAGGTTTAGATTGATGATAAGAAATCTTTAACACACTGACCTGTAAATAGTACAGAAAAGTGAGTGTGGAAAGCCAGACTCACCTCAGAAAAGTCAGATCTGGAGCCATAATGTGGGGTATTAAACTGTGTGGTGAAAGGTGAGGGTAAGATTCAGTGCCTGTGAGGTGACAGGTCAGAATGGAATACTTAGACATATTAATGCATAACAGTGATTTGTATAAAATACATGGCTCCATATTTGAGGCAGCTTTCTCTTTTCATGAGTGAATAGTAATTGCATTTTATTAAATATGAATATATTACCATATTGTATTTATTCACATGCATGAGTTTTAGTAATTGTTGGCTTTTAGCTCTACCTGGAATTCTTGACAAAAAAAAAAAAGCTTTAGGAGAAGCTGAAGTTTAAAAATAAATATTTGACTCATATATGTTTAGATATTATTCACTGACTAAAAGTAAGCACATACACCAAGTATTGTTGTTATTTAAATATATACTTCAATCACAAACTACACAAGCTCTTGTCTCAGATGTCTAGTATATTGCTCTTGTCTGCCCACAAAAATCTTATATTCTTATATGCATTATACATCTATTGTTTATTAACTGCCAGAGGAAACCCAGTGATGACTAGTGACCTGTATCATCAGCATCTGCCAGAACTGTTTTTTTCTAGTTCACTTCTTGTTCCCTGCTGAGAAAAGATAAAGCTGGCATTTCTTACCTTAACCTAGAGAGCAACCCTATCCAATGTCAGCTGTGCCACGGGGCTTTCCAACTGGTGTTGGCTCAAACACATCTGAGATCTGACTGCCTAAAGTGAGAGCGTAAAGTGAACTTCCTGGAGTGAGTGTACTTGAAGCAAGAGAGTTTATTTGGAGCTAAATATTATGAGTAGAAAGGAAAATACATAAATAATGCAATATGTGGGTTATGAAAGTCAGAATTCGACTTATCTTTGTGCCATTAGGGAATAGAATTTTTGCATTACATTCAGCAAATTGTTTAAGTTTTTATTTTGTGCATTTTAAATAAATAGTACTAAAAGACTCACATGTCCACACCACTTTTCTTCATCAATATACAAAACTACAGTCCTTATCAAGTGTATAAAGTCTTCATTTTGTATTTCATTGTGAGCACTGCTGCAGACCTTGTTTTAACATTTTTTCTCTGCCAATTTATTAGTACACACATGCTAATAATGTGTTTTAACTAAGCAATCCAATATTTTAAGGTTAACCAACTCTTTGTATCACTCACCCATAAATCAGTCCTCCCATTTTTTAAACCATAAAATCAAGAAGCCCAAAGCTTTTGTGTATGTGTCTATATTAAATTAAACACACAATGGTGAAAACATAGATAATAAATTTGTTTCAGACAGAAGAAAGTGTAACATCAAGCACCAGATAGGAATAAGAGAAGCTAAAGCTAAGGAATCAGTAACATTGGCAAGGAAGGTTGTTGTGGGTGTGGCTAAAGCGAGTCAACCTGGTAGGTTTCTCATATTTTTACATTCAAGTCCTTGTGGGTGTGTTTGCATATAATATGATAAACACATGCTATCATTATCATGTCTGTCTATCCGCATGAAACAACTCAGTTTCCAGTAGACCGATTTTGTTGACACACTTATTTTTTGAAGAAAATTTTCATAAAAGTTCAGTTTTCACTCAGGTATCTATACTAATAAAAGGCAAAGCCCTCACTGACTGACTGACTGACTGACTGACTCACTCACTCACTCACTCACTCACTCACTCACTCACTCACTCACTCACTCACTCACTCACTCACTCACTCACTCACTCACTCATCACTAATTCTCCAACTTCCCGTGTAGGTAGAAGGCTGAAATTTGGCAGGCTCATTCCTTACAGCTTACTTACAAAAGTTAGGCAGGTTTCATTTCGAAATTCTACGCGTAATGGTCATAACTGGAACCTCTTTTTTGTCCATATACTGTAATGGAAGGCAGCAAGATGGCCGTAGGAGACGGAGTTGCGTGTCGCGTCATCACGCCTCCCACGTAATCATGTGAACTGACTGTGAACTCAGTACGTAGAAAAGAAGGAGGAGCCCCAAAGAGCGCTGAAGAAAACATTCATTACACAATTGACAAGGCAGCGAAACAATAAGAAGCGAGTGAGTGACGCATACAAGCATCTTCATAAGACGCAAGGTATAAAAAAGCACAGTGTAAACCGTAAGTTTAAATTAAGTTTATAGAAACGCTCTCACTGCCGTTTGCAATACCATATTCGCGAGATACAAGTTTAATGAGAAGACACAAGGTATAAACGAGAGTTTGGATCACTTTGTAACAGAGTTAAAATTGCTGTAGCGAGAAACTTTTAACTGCCGGGCACGGTGTAAACCGTAAGTTTAAATTACCTTTATACAAACGCTCCCGCTGCCGTTTGCAATGCCATATTCACGAGATACAAGTTTAATGAGAAGACACGAGGTATAAACGAGAGTTTGGACCACTTTGTAACAGAGTTAAAATTGCTGTAGCGAGAAACTTTTAACTGCCGGGTCTTAGCTAACATTAAATAAACCTGTGGACATTGCAACATCACACAAGAGAGCGGCTCACGTGAAGTGACTGAACGCAGCAGGAGTGATCACTTCGATGAATCAAACCTGTTCAAAAACACATTACACAATTGATAAGGTAGGAAAAGAATATCAAACAAAGCACGGTATAAACCATAACTTTAAATTAAGTTTATAGAAACGCTCCCGCTGCCGTTTGCAATACCATATTCGCCCCTGCGAAGCGCGGGGATTTTGCTATATATATTAAACAATTTCAACCATTCTATGATCTGCTTCTCGCAACTGAAAGAGGGCACCGTGGCAGAAGTTAGCCGACTTGCTGACCAACCACAAGCATTACCTGGTAGGTAACCACCCATACAATCAGATTGTGAATCAGACTACAAATGCCTGCAATGTAATTACCCCAATCTACATGCTGTCAAATGAACGAACCCCACGCCGTGGCACAACGTTAGGGGCTTCGCCTCTAGCGCTGACATCCGAGGTTCGATTCCCGTAAGGGAGTGCAGTGAGTGTGTACGCCTGATGAGCCCACAATTACGGCGAAACACGTGTTGCGTACTATGCATCTTCAAAGCACGGTGTAAACCGTAAGTTTAAATTGAGTTTATAGAAACGCTCCCGCTGCCGTTTGCAATACCATATTCACGAGATACAAGTTTAATGAGAAGACACGAGGTATAAACGAGACTTTGGATGACTTTGTAACAGACTTAAAATTGCTGGAGCGAGAAACTTATAACTGCCGGGTCATGTCGCGTGTTCTCGGGTAGGGTACACCAAAAAATTTATACATTTATGCATGTAATGGGCAAACAAAAAATGTACTATACCCGAAAGCACTGCAGTAGTACTCAATGTATCTTTACTTCTTAAATGTTAATGTTTTACTGTTTAATAATTTATACGCTTCTTATATGTTGTTCAAATTGTTTTATCAAAATACCAGTAACAGCGCACTGCACGATAATGTGGAGTGAATACACTTGACATGAGCATTCATGTTATTTATCCTCTTTCTCTGTACGTTTACCATTCGTTTGCTCAGAGGTTGATGCGCTTGCTGCTTAATGAGCAGCTCTTCACCCTAGCGTCCCGCTGCTTCTCTTCTTTCATCGGCATCTTTTCCCATTAAAACTGATTAAGTTAGTTTTTGTGTTGCAATAACTTAGTATGTTTTCTTTAAATTTTCAGTTAAGCTGGCACTTAAGTCTTCAATCTGCCTCAAGAATGATTAGCGAAGGTGGTAGGGAATGAAAACGGTACCCGTACGCATCCGCCACGGCCGCACTGGTGCGCGCAGCTGTGAGTTGATTCTACAATAAAATAAAATAAAGATAAAAAGAGTAATAAAATCATCACCCCGAAAGCGAATAGTAGACGTGACGTAGTATATGTGTACGTAATTTCAAGTCAATAGGTGAAACGGTTTGTTAGCTACAGGTGATTTAAAATCCTGGACAGACAAACGAATAGCCACAGTAGCGTATTATAGAAGAAGATTTTACTGTTTAATAATTTAGATTTATATGCAATGTGCTTCTTATATATTACTTCATATTCTCATATGATAATGATGTTAATGTTGTTTATATTGATTTCTATGTTATTGTAAGTGCTCTTTATTTGTGGAAAAATAAATTTGGCAATTAACAAATTAACTTATTTTATACATACTACATTTTATTTTTTTCTCTTGCACTCAGTGAGCGAATCCACTGGGTAATCAGCTATATATATATATATATATATATATATATATATATATATATATATATATATATGTAGATATGTATATATATGTGTATATATATATGTAGATATGTATATATATATATGTAGATATGTAAATATATATGTATATATATGTGTCTGTGTATATATATATGTGTGTATGTATGTATGTATGTATGTATGTATGTATGTGTATATATATATATGTATGTGTGTGTATGTATGTGTGTATATGTATATATGTATATGTGTGTGTGTATATGTATGTGTATATATATGTTGATATGTGGATGTGTATATGTATATATATATATATATATATATATATATATATATATATATATGTATATATGTAGATATGTGTATATGTAGATATGTATATATATGTATATGTATATATATGTTTATGTGTGTGTGTGTGTGTATATATATATATAGATATATATATATATATATATATATATATATATATATATATATATATATATATATGACAGCAACACTCATAACAATGACAACACAATTACATTGACAATCATGTTACATTATTTTTAAAGTGTTTCCTTTTCTTTTTCATAACCTCTTTAACACACTCCTTCTCCGCTGCGAAGCGCGGGTATTTTGCTATATATATATATATATATATAGATAGATAGATAGATAGATAGATGTGTATGTATGTAGATATGTATATATATATGTGTATATATATGTAAATATGTATATGTATATATATGTGTCTGTATGTGTGTATATATATATATATATATATATATATATATATATATATATATATGTATGTATGTATGTATGTGTGTATATATATATATATATGTATGTATGTATGTATGTGTGTGTCTATGTATGTGTGTGTATATATATATGTTGATATGTGTATATATATATGTATATATATATATGTATATATGTATATGGCGGCACGGTGGCGTAGTGGGTAGCGCTGCTGCCTCGCAGTTGGGAGATCTGGGGACCTGGGTTCGATTCCCGGGTCCTCCCTGCGTGGAGTTTGCATGTTCTCCCCGTGTCTGCGTGGGTTTCCTCCGGGCGCTCCAGTTTCCTCGCACAGTCCAAAGACATGCAGGTTAGGTGGATTGGCGATTCTAAATTGGCCCTAGTGTGTGCTTGGTGTGTGGGTGTGTTTGTGTGTGTCCTGCGGTGGGTTGGCACCCTGCCCGGGATTGGTTCCCTGCCTTGTGCCCTGTGTTGGCTGGGATTGGCTCCAGCAGACCCCCGTGACCCTGTGTTCGGATTCAACGGGTTGGAAAATGGATGAATGGATGGATATATGTATATATATATATATATATATATATATATATATATATATGTATATGTAGATATGTATATGTAGATATGTGTATATGTAGATATGTATATATATGTATATATGTTTATGTATATATATGTTTACATAACCTCTTTAACACATTACTTCTCCGCTGCAAAGCGCGGGTATTTTGCTAGTCTCTAATATAATACTCTGTATAAGTTAGTAAGTTAGTAAAATGCCGCTTCTGCTGCTTGAGGTAAGTTAACTGTAAAAGTTAAAAAAAAAAACCTGCAAGTCACGTATCTAGAAATGAATAGAACAGGGGTAGGCAATGTCGGTCCTGGTGAGCCGCAGTGGCTACAGGTTTTCATTCCAACCCAATTGCTTAATTAGAAACCAATCATTGCCAATCTCAGACCTTATTTAATTGTATGGGTTGTTAGTCTGTGCAATGTAAGGCTCTTATATTGTAGATTTTTTTCCTTTCCAAGGATATCATCCAAATGATTTGAAGCCTAAAACAGATCATTTTCAGTCTGTCACATTTTTCTATTAAGTGTTTTATTAAATCAAACAGTGCACGATGAACACACACAGATGTAATTGGAAAAAAGCTAGCTGGAGAACTGCTGGCTGCTTTGTCTTTTACATCTTATTGCTAATAAGGAGCAATTAAAACACTGAATGCAGCAGTTTAAGATTGAAATAAGCAATTAAGGTTGGAGAATCTTAACACGCGAGACCACTAAAATGAAGCATCAAAATGTCACTTAAGCAATATGTGCTTCATCAGCAATAATTGAGTTCTCGTTAAGGAACTGGGTTGGAACAAAAACCTGCACATACTGCGGTTCTCCAGGACCGACATTGCCCACCCCTGGAATAGAAGAAAAAGGAATTACTTAAGCATTACTTAGTATATGCTGAGTAAACCTATATGTACTCAGCATTTATGCTACACTAAAATCAACTACATGACTTCATTGCCTGCAAATTATAAAGCAGGGGTGACCCACTCCGATCCTGGAGAGCCACAATGACTACAAGCTTGCATTCTAACTAGTTTCTTAATTAGTGAGTAGTTTTTGCTAGTAATTAATTTATTTACAATTTAAGACTCAAGACACTTTAAATCAGGGCTGATCAACGTCAGTCCTGGAGGGACGTATTAGCTTCAGGTTTTTGTTCCAACCTCATCTCTTCATGAGAAATCATTAATTGCTGATGAAGCACTTATTGCTCAAATGACATTTTTCTGCTTCATTTTAGTTGTCTCTCTTGTTAAGATTTTGAACCCTTAATTGCTCATTTTAGTCTTTTACAACTGTATTCATTATTTTAACTGCTCCTTATTAGCAATAAGATGCAAATGACAAAGGAACCAGCAGTTCCACATGTAACTTGTCTCCATTTCTACTTGTGTGTATTCATCATTTACTATTTGGTTTAAATAAGTAATTAAGACAAAGTGATAAACTGAAAATTTCTCATACGTTTTAGGCAAACATACAATATATGTATCATTAGAAAGGAAAAAAAAATTTATCATTTAGGAATGTACTGACATGGTAGAGTTAAAACATTACAAGCTATGAAATTAAATAAGATCTGTTATTGGTGAGGATTGGCTTCTAATTAAGGAACTGGGTTGGAATAAAAACCTGCAGTCACTGCGGCCCACCAGGATTGGAGTTGTTCACCCCTATTATAAAGATTCTGTATTTCTCTTGACACTACAATTTATTGACAAAGCTCCAGACGTGCTCTCCATCATGGTTCAAGGCTGCCAACTATTTTACCTTGAGAATTCAACAAAGAGTTTACTTCTGCATCAGGTGCTTCTTTCAAAAATTGATGTTTAAAAAATTACAATTAGAAACTGACCCTTCACAACCAATTGCCATAAGTAATACATACGTCAATGCCATTTTTGTATTATTTTAGTTGCACTTTGCTGTCTATAATAGCTATTTCAGCCACTGCAAGCCTATTTGGGGACTCTGTTTCAAACCACGATATTGTAAAGTGCTGTTAATAAGCATGTTTTTATGTACCCTACTAGATCATGTAATTACACTCCACTGTTATTTTTGTATAAGATTCAACACTTACTCTCTGATGAAGTAACTAAAATAATTTAAAATGCTCCACCTTTTTAAAAAGTTAAGTGAGCCAAACGTACCTGAATGTAACACCATACGTACACTTTCTCTCTTGTTGTAATTGTGTATATGTACACTTAACCCCAGTGACTTTAGAAAAAGTTCACCATATCATTTGTGTGTCCTAGAAGGCAGCTAAAGGAGGATGGTTTCAGAAATGGCATCTGGCCATAAAAAATGTTTGCTCCAATACCCACTTCAATAGGAGCAAATGGCCAACCTGAGTGAACCTAAAAAACTGCTGCTTTCTATTTCATTTGCTGTTTGGGGTTCTCTTGTTGTATAGCTCTCTGAGACGGGTGAGAGTTAAATGCTGTGTTCTCTTTTAGAGATTGTCTTTGGAATGTATTATTGTACTTGCTACAGTTTTTTTTCTTTTGTTTTGGTTATGCTTTATTCTTTAAATTAAAAATAGTCTACTAGAGTGAGAGTCTATACAGTATGCACTCATTACAGATTATCATTTAGAATTTACATTATGGTTATAAAGTATGAAAAAATTAGATTATAAAAAAGATGAAGTCTCAGTCATTTCAAATTTGCAAGTACTATATCCCATTTTATCTTGTAACCTACAATCTGTATAAACCTTAGTGATTAAATTAACTGGCTTAATGATCCATCTTTTGCAACTGACAGGTTCTCAATTTGAAAGGAGAATTTACAGTAGCTTGTTGGCAAAATGAAATAAAACAACACTCGGTCATATACAGAAAACCAAGTTAACAGAAATGAGTTAAAACAAAATCATAAGTATATCCCTACATTATTTATCCACCCATTCATTTTCTATTCAGATTATCCTGTTCAGGGTCATAGGGAGGCAGCACCTCTCCCAGCAACAATAGCTGAAATGCAGATGTAAACTGTCTATCAAAATTGAAATAATACAACCCCAACTCAGAAAAAGTTGGGATGGTATGGAAAATGCAAATTAAAAAAAACCAGTGATTTTTAAATTTACTTTCAGTTTTATTTCATTTCAGACAATATGAACCCAAGATATTTTATGTTTTGTCTGGTCAACTTCATTTCATTTGTTAATATTGTGACAGTTTGAGGTCCTCTCGACCCCTTGAACCCTCTCACCACTCTTCAGACACCAGGTAAAAGTCCAATAATTATTTATTTGGACAATAATAAAGTGCACAAAGCACCTACACTCCACAATACTCATATAATAAATCAATAATCAAATAAACAATCAATACAAGCCTCCACTCCGAGACATGTTGCCACCCTTCCACCCAGCTCAGCTCAACGCTCTGGTGTTTCACTGTCCTTTTTATAGTCCTTGACCCGGAAGTTTTTCACCCTCTCTGTCCATGTGACCTGGAACACTTCCGGGTCAGATAAAAATCCTTTTCTTCACCCAGGAAGCACATCGTTCCCTTTGTCCACGTGACACTGACGTACTTCCTGGGCGTAAGGCAAATAGGCTCTGTGCCTCCCTGCAGCGTCCTCTAGCAGGCCCCAAGGTATCCAACAGGGCTGGGAATAAAAACTACATTGTCCAGTATTCCCTGCTGGCATTCGGGGCCCCTCCATGCTGCAGGAAGGGCTCCACCTGGCGGCCTGGGGGTATTGGCCAGGATGAAAGGCCGGACACATATCACAATATACAATACATCCTTTCCTGCATTTCATGCCTGCAACATATTCCTAAAAAAGTTTGGGATGGGGGCAAATTAGGACAAGTAATGAGGTTAAAAAAAATGATAATAATGTGATTATTACAACAGGTGATGTCAACAGTTGATTGTAATCATGATTTGTCACAAAAGCAGCATCCACGAAAAGTTGAATCTTTGAGGAGCAAACATGGGCAGAGGATCTCCAGTTTGTCAACAAATGTGTGAGAAAATTATTGAAATGTTTAAAAACAATGTTCCTCAAAGAAAGATTGGAAGGGATTTGCATATTTCTCCCTCGACAGTACATACTATCATTAAATGAATCAAGGAATCTGGAGGAATTTCAGTGCATAAAGGACAAGAGTGCAAGCGTTAGGCTGAACACCTGTGATCTCCAGTCCCTCAGACAGCACTGCATTAAGAACCGTCACTCTTCGATAGCTGATATAACCACATGGGGATTAGTTTTGCAAACCTTTGTCAAGTACTACAATATGGAGTTACATTCACAAATTCCACTTAAAACGTTACTGTGCAAGAAAGAAGCCTTATGTTAACCAAGTCCAGAAGTGGTGTCAACTTCTCAGGACTCGAGGGTATCTGTGATGGACTATCACACATCGGAAACGTGCATTGTGGTCAGACGAATCAGTATTCTAGATCTTTTTTGGCAAAAAATAGACATTGTGTACTCCAGACCAACGATACAGAGGACCATCCAGAATGTTATAAGCAACAAGTCCAAATTCAAAGGGTCTGTCATGGTATGGGGTTGAGACAGTGCCCTTGGCAAAGGTAATTTATACTTCTGTGATGGCAGCATTAATACAGAAAAGTACATTGAGATTAGAGCAGCATATGTGCTGCTTTCAAGACATCTTTTCTAGAGACGTCCATGCATTTTTCAACAACATAATGCAAAACCACATTCTGCAAACATTGCAAAGGCACGGTTGTGGTAGAAGTGGCTATGGGGCCTGTCCCCAGTAGAGAATGTGTAGAGAATTTTTAAACAAAAAATGCGACAACTGTGACCACGAATTGTTGCACACCTTAAGATGTGTTTGCAGAAAGAATGGGACAAAATAACACCTGAAATGACTCTTTGCTTGGTATTCTCAGTGCCAAAATGTCTTTTGTTTTTGTGAGTTGTGATAATGTTAATGTTGTAATAATGATAATGAGTTGTGATAATGATAATGTTGTGAGAAGGAATGATGACATTACAAAGTGGTGAATGCTTTATCATTCCAACTTTTTTGGAATGTGCTTCAGGCCTGAAATGCAGGAATGTATGTATATTAGCAAACAAAATTAAGTTGACCAGACAAAACATGAAATATCTTGAATTCATAATGCCTGTAATGAAATAAAAGTCAAAGTAAATTTATAAATCACTGTGTTTTTTTTAATTTTTATTTTCCATACTGTCCCAACTTTTTCTGATTTGGGTTTATATATATATATATATATATATATATATATATATATATATATATATATATATATATATATATATATATATATATATTTATGAAATTCATCCATTTTATTTCTAAAAACACATAGTTTAGTGTAGTGGAGTCAGATCTCTTGGTGTTTGCTGATAACAGAGTCTACTTACCTATGCACACATTCACGCGCACGCACACACGCACGCGCACACCCACACACACACACACCCACACACACACACGCACACACACACACACACAGTGCCAGTGTGAAAGTCACCAGCCAACCTGACACATGCATCTTTGGGATGTGGGGGAAAATGAAGAGCATCTGGTGAAAAACACATTCAGGAGACTTACAGTCTAGTCTAATTCTACATGTAGTGGGCTGTCCAGGAATCAATTTCATATGTTTGAAAAAGTGAGGTAGCCATCCCAAAATGAAATTAAACTTAAAATCTGATATTGGTGGTGGTGCTACCTAAATAATCTGCCATAACTAGTTAGAAAATTAAATCTCACTCTGTGCTTTTTTTCAATAAATAAATTAAAGAAAATCATGTCTGGCCTTAAGTTGGAGAGATAATCATGTATATGACATTTGACTCCAGCTGCTTTGAGAGACCAAATCTTATGATTTAATGGTAGATGTTTGCACATTCACGAGTTTATCACATCTGCTTCAAGCTTCAAGAGACTGAGTTTAAATTCCGTTTCTAGGTGGTTGAAGTTTTCACTTTCTCATCATTGCTGCACAGTTCTTCTCTGGCTCTTAGGTTTCTTTTTACATTCTAGACATGTGTGTTAAGAAGGCTGTTCATTCTAAATTGGTTTGATGTAAGTGTGAGTGCCCTAGTTTCTACCTTTCCTAACCTTGCTGTTAGAATAACAAAGTTCTCTAAGGAGACTGACTTATTTTATTTGAACTGATGGAGCTGTAAATCAGATTTGCACACTTTACAAACAATAATGTTTTTTTCCAGTTCCTAAGAATAGTAAAATAGCAAATGCTTTGAAATTGCATTTTATTGAAGTTCCAATCTTGGAAAGTGAGAGGATGTCTGAGGAGTGGAGAAGAAGTGTACTGGTACCAGTTTTATGAAATTGGTGATGTGCAGAACTGTAGTAACTACAGAGGGATACATCTGATCAGCCACAACATGAAGTTATGGGAAAGAGTAGTGGAATCTAGGTTAAGAAGGGAGGAGATGATTAGCGAGCAGCAGTATGGTTTCATGCTGGGAAAGAGCACTACAGATGCAATGTTTGCTTTGAGGGTGTTGATGAAAAAGTATAGAGAAGGCCAAAATGAGTTTCTTTGTGGACCTAGGGAAAGCATATGACAGGGTGCCTAAAGAGGAGTTGTGGTATTGTGAGAAAGTAGCAGAGAAGTACCTAAGAGTGATACTGGATAAGTACGAGGGAAGTGTGACAGCTCTGAGCCCTTTCTTATTTGCTATGGTGATAGACAGGTTGACAAAGGAAATTAAGCAATAATCCCCATGGACTATGATGCTTGTGGATGACATTGTGATCTGTAATTAGAGTAGGGGGCAGGTTGAGGAGACCCTGGAGAGGTGGAGATATGCTCTAGAGAGGAGAGGAATAAAGGTCAGTAGGAACAAGACAGAATACATGTGTGTAAATGAGAGGGAGGTCAATGGAATGGTGAGGATGCAAGGAGTAGAGCTGGCGGAGGTGGATGACTACACAAACTTGGGATCAACAGTACAGAGTAACGGGGAGTGTGAAAGAGAAGTGAAGAAGAGAGTGCTGTCAGGGTGGAGAAGAGCGTCAGGAGTGATTTTTGACAGATAGGTGCCAGCAAGAGTGAAAGGAAAGGTCTACGGGACTGTAATGAGACCAACTATGTTATATGGGTTGGAGACGGTGGCACTGACAAAAAGTCAGGAGACAGAGCTGGAGGTGGCAGAGTTAAAGAGGTTAAGATTTGCATGGGGTGTGACAAGGATGAACAGGATTAGAATGAGTATGTTAGAGGGTCAGCTCAGTTTGAATGGTTTGGAGACAAAGCCAGAGGTGAAATTTCATTCATTTGGATATGTGTAGAGCAGAGATGCTGGGTATATTGGAAGAAGGATGCTAGGGATGGAGCTGCCAGGCAAGAGAAAAAGAGGAAGGCCTAAGTGGAGGTTTATGAAGGTGGTGGATGTGACAATGCAAGATGCAGAGGACAGAAAGATATGGAAACAGATGTTGCACTGTGGCAAACCCTAACAGAAGAAGAAAAAGAACAAGAAGAGGATGCATATGAAGAGAGAGCAGGACTTTAAGAACTTTTACATCTTGAATTGATGTTATTTTGGACAGTCTAGGTGAATAGGTTGGATGAGCTTTTTGGGCTAATGGCCTGTTTTCATCACAGTTTTTCAAGTATAATCATACTTGTGGTTTTTAGTCAATATTACTTTCTTTTGAAAACCATTGAACAATTTATTAAAATGAAATGTATGCAAGCTCATCAGATTGTTATTTTGTCAATCTATTATATTTATTGAGAAACTGTAACATTCAGTAGGTGTATCAACACTCCATTAGATAATCCTCATATCTTCTCACTGTGTTTTTATAGATGATTTCTGTTCAGATGTTACAGCAAAATGATGCAAACTGTCCAGTATTATATACTATAACTGTTCACACCTGTATCTACTATTCAAAGGCATTGTTTTCAAATTACACAATAGCTGAATCAACTCATGGGTTCTCTGCATTGTGCATTGGCTCCAGATACTTATGTCCTAAGCTTTCCACTTGTTTAAGGTGCCAAACATCTGCATTAGGAAAGTCACTGACTGCTTTATCTTTCAATTGTTAGCAGAATCTCAGGGCTTCATCCTTTCGTGTATAATTATGTCTGGCCTCATAGAGTTGCTATCTCACTACAAATCAATGCACAAAAGAATATAGTTATTTTTATTCATTGTTTATATATGTAACATTTAGAAATAAGAAATGTAAGAAACACTCAGCAGTTGAACAACAAATAATTTCTGGACTTTTTTTTACATTTTTAACATTTAATACTTGATGCAGGATGCTACATAATGTATTAATGAAACTAAGATCAGTCTGCTAATCCTTGGTTTAGGTTTTAATTGTTTGGTGGATTTTTTTAAAATGCTTTTTGAAAGGTCTACTGTGCTGTGACATTTTTGTGTTAACTTAAGACTGTAGAAAACACTTGGCTATGCTGATAAATTCCCTTTGTTTTTGTTTTAACTTAATTTTATATTGAACAATATGCATACAATCTTCTGTCTTTTTTTATTTTGCATGAATTAGTACTATAGAATAAGACACAATAAGAAATTACCAACTCCTAAGTAGACAATAAAATGAATTAAAGTAGATATTTCATGTTAACGGGAATTTGTGTGCCACCTATGCACAGTAATAACATTAATTTCAGTTCAATTTATTTTTAATATAGCTCACTCCTTATTTAATAGCATACAAATATATACATATATACACATATAATACAGTTAAAATGAAACACACAAAACACCAAGCAATATGTACTTAGAAATGTACCCTCATATGCAAAGTTGTTATTGCTTTTATTATCATCTTTTATTGGTGTCAATTAGGTTCTCAAAGTCCCTAATACAGTATAAGTAAATGGGAAGTATTCCATATGTGATTTAAGAAATGGCAATCTAGTATTGGAAGAGAGGAAATTAAAAATGCCAGTAATATCACAATCTAAAGAAAAGCTTTTTTCTCTCTTTCTATTTTGGCACTCATGAAAATATTTAGGACAGATGACCACTCAGCCACCACTTGGCATACAGCAGAGAACTATAGTACAAGCTAGTGTCCATGATTTTGGTGGAGTATGAAAATAGTGAAGCAGTTGATTAGTCACTGGTGACATACCTGCTTCCCTTCTACTTTCAGGTCTTGTCAGTGATAACTTTGTTAAAGTGTTAGCAACACCAAATTCCGGAGAAGGTCTTAGTAAGAAGCAATCACAATTGTCATCATTATTAAAAAGCATAATAGTGTGAACAGACTTACTAACCACTCAAAAGGATACACCATGCTAAAATGAATTTTCAGTCATTATTTCAAGCAGTCATCATCAAGATTCACTCTTGCAGTTCCCCTATGGCTGCAATCAGGGCCTAGTAGTAAAGTTTTTGCAATTAAATTAACATGACTCCAGCAAGTACATTTGATTTTTCCACTGATAGATAAGAACACATTTGTACCAACATCTGTGTTTCAGCAATTGCCTGCACCAGTCCAGATATAGATATACACCTGTCCAGTCCCTTACATTCTGTGTTAAGTCTGTTTGTGTATATACAGTACAGTATGTGTTTTTGTGGACTCACACCAAGAAACATGTCGATTTACAGATTTGCAACATGGTGAACTGCTGGTGCTCAGTCTTCAACCCACAATATCTGGCTCAGAAGTGGTCTCCTTGCAGCATGAGCTAATAGGATACATCGGCTGTGCAGACACTGCTTCTGAACACAGTGAGTGGGGAGTTTCCTGGTGACTCTCAGCTGAGCTCTCTCTCAGCCCCCACTGTTTCCATGTGTTGTGCACTCCACCTATAAAGCATCACAGTTTGAACCTTTTCTATAACCCACCTGTCCACAGTGTAAGTCCCATCTTCATCGTCAAGTGAATTCCTGTGGACTCACACCATGAAGTTTCTCAGTTTGAAGATCTGCACTGTGGTGAACTGTCAGTGGTCAGTCATGAGCCCACAATGACTGACTCAGAAGCCATCTCCTTGCAGTGTGAGCTAATAGGAGAACTCCTTTTAGCCAGCCATGCAAAGAATATTTTTTAACAACACAACCAGAGCACTTCTTGCTGACATCGGCTGAGCTCTCTCTCTCTGTTATTGTTTTCTTCACAATGTTGCCACAACACTCCAGCCATCCACAATATAAGTCCCATCTTCATCGTCATGTGAATGTCTGTGGACTCACACCATGAAGATCTGCACTGTGGTGAACTGTCAGTGATTAGTCGTGAGCCCACAATGACTGACTCAGTCCTTGCAGTGTGAACTAATGGGAGATCTCCTATAGTCAGACCTATAAAGACTGCTGCTGAACATTGCGGGCAGAGTGCTTTCTGGGGAAGTCATCCCTCACCTTTTCTGGGTAACACTGCAACTATAATATACATGAAATAAAGATTGATTTTGAAAACAGGATCAAATCAAAATGTATTGTATAAATAGTAGCCTTCACATATTTGAATACTACATTGCATATGCTGTTTTTTGGAATATACCATTTTTAAATTGAGAATTCACAGGAACACAGGACACAATTTATAACAGGAAAAATTATGACTATAGGTTTTGGAATAATTTGTTCAAATTGGAAGCACTCCATAATCACCTTTTTAATAAAATGTTTATTTTTATTATAGATTGTTATGGGTGACTAGAAAAAATAAGATTGATGCTATCAAGTTGAGTCTTCTGCAAAATAATCTGGAATTAGGTGGATTTTAGCATGTGATTTTTATACTAGAGGTAAAGTAGATATGCTAAAGGGGATCAATTTACTTTATTAAATTTCAGGATGCTTTTGATAGAAAATTATATAAGCTTATAGACTTTTGAACTATGAAGCAGTAACACTTACCACTGAGGCACTGTTATATCATAAAGCTGCTTTTGCTACTAAGGCCGTACTACTCTTACTTTTGAATTTTAAAACAGCTCTGATTTATCAAGTCTGCCTTTTTGCCTTGGCAAGCATAAAACCTGTTTCATCGCTCAAAAGCCGTGGAGGTGACTTTGCTCTGAGTGTTTTATTTTTAATACACGGACACTAAATCTCATTTATAATTTTCAACTGTACTGTACAGTTTTCTTTCTTTCTTTCTTTCTTTCTTTCTTTCTTTCTTTCTTTCTTTCTTTCTTTCTTTCAAATATTAATGTATAAAGTTTTGGTTTCTTTGATTTACAAATGCAGTGTTCCCTGTGGATTTTTCTACAACATCTCGGAGATATGAATGACCCTATGTGTCCGATTTTGAGCATATGTGGGTGTTTTACAATGCAATACCCTGGCACCCCATTGACTATTGGTGATATGCATCCAGGCCATGCATTGTGTATGGAAAATGGATTATTGGACCAACAGATGTTTGACGTGATCTAATAGCACACTTTAATTTTAATGAAGTAGATTCTTGTCATTAGTTAAGGTAGAAAGATTTGTGAAATTCTGTTTAACTGTTAGGCAACAAACCTAGCTAGAATAATTTTGTTTTCATAGCATAATAGGATGTGGCTCCATTACAATATATGTAATATAAAATTTATTTTTGAAAAATGAATGAATATTGTATAAAAATATAAAATCTTGGAAGGGTAAGAAAAGGACATATTTCAGATATTTGTTAGCTTGTTAGCTTTTACCCATCCATATAATTGAATGCCTTTCTTTCGTGCTACAGGTGTTCTATAGTCAAACTACAGCAGATAACATCTTTCTTGCTATTGACGTAAACCACTATAAAACTCCAATAGTTCCGTTGATTTAGTTGCTTTATGTACCATACATCACAAAGACAATTCTTGAAAACATCTCACTGAAGTGTAGCAAACACTAAAACAATACCTTTTTAGAATATCATACAGTACCTCACACAAATATAGATGTATTATTTCTGTTACTATAATATAACAATCATGTAGTTGAATTTTGAATACTGATGTCTGCTAGTTTTTAGTTTTTGAGATGTATTATTTCTGTCATACATTGTTGACTTGAATTAAATTTAAAAGAAATGTATGATTTTTAGAGAACGTTATTTTAATTGAAATTTACAGATGTAATGTATATGTATATTATTGGGTACTATGACAGTATTAGATGTGATCTTGAAGAATATGGGAAACATGATGTTTTATTGTTACAGGCCGGAAGAACGTTCCACTTCACCATCTAACATTACTGCAAACTAACCAGTGGGTTTGATGGATATAACTGAAAAGTCCCATATGCCATTAAAAACTGCCATGAAAACTTAATAAACATAAAGAAAAAAAACATTATGAAGTCAACAAAGTCCCATTCACATGCATAGCCTTGCTCCTAATAAGGCACCAAAAATTAACAATTTTCCATCCACACTTTTGAATTAACTACCCTATTATGTACTCATATTTCCTGCTGGGGTAAACCAACATTGTATATTTTCTCTAAGGTTCTCGCTAAAAACTGACATAAATAAAAACTTGAAATCAGGATAATTGACTTAGAAATCTACATTATATGCGCAAGCAGTGAAACTACAGCAAAAATGATTTAGTGTATAAATGGATAGAGATAATTCACTGCAAGCCAACCTTTGTAGGATGCAGTTGAAAAATGTCAGAAAGATCGCACTCATCCTTGACACATACATTTCTTTTTGTTATTTCCTCAATTTTTCTCAAAAGCAGATATTCACAGTATACCCACAGAGTAGGGTATAGTGCCAATTTACAAAATACATGAAACAAACCCATTCCCACAATGAAATTGCACATGTAAAATGAGAGCACTGCCACAGCAAATAAAAAGAAACTCAATTACTAAACACCAAAGAAGCAACCTTTATCCTTGAAGTGTTACTGGCAGCAGATGAAGGATTGTACTATTAATCTGAAATGTCCTGAAAGAAATTCAGTTGACTACTGACAGCATATGAGTGCAGCTGCACAGCAGGACAGCTTTAGGACAGGAACTGAATGAATTTAAATGCAGAATGGTGATAATCTGCCATACTTCTGGAAATGTTTGACAGATATCTATGGCAACAATGGATGTCTAGGCCCAAATATTATGATAATTCCAAAAAAAGATTATGCAGTTTAGTTACCACAATATGACCTGTTGGCTTTCCCTTATTTTAGGGTCCGGAAACTTAATTTGACTTGAATGTTAATATTGTAAATGTTTCACACAGACCAAATAAATTTTAAAAATACACGTATTTTCATTGTAGTCATACTTTTCAAAAAATGTGAATAGCTTATGGAAAGAACATCAAAATATAAACTCAAATAATGATATTGTACAGTGAAAAAGCATGGACATACTGTAAAGGTGTCATTCATTTTTTTTCTAAACCAGAAAACAAAAAATATTACATTTATAAAATAGTATTCAACTAAGAATAAAATATAAAATAATTTTTAACCAAACAAGAAAAACAACTGTAATGTCTTATCATGTAGAAGATGAGCTGCTAAACTGTGTGAAGTTAAGTCTTGAAAGTAATCAGATGCTTCACTGTTAATCCAGAATGAAACCATTCTATCTCTCTTGAGAGAAAAATATCTCTAGTAAAAAGATTTATTTTTATAATTTCATCCAAATGTCATTTGTATTATTTGACACAGATAAAAAGTTTCACTTACTGTCTAGTAGTCTACTGAAATTTAATGTTCAGGTTTTTGTACCTTAATAGAAAGAAAGAAAGAGAAAGAAAGAAAGAAATTCACTTAGCTTCTCCAGGATGAGCAGTGTGATCCTGTGTAACTGGGACATTACCTTGCTGCCAGTCCTAAAGCATTAACTATGTGTTCCACTTAAGAAAAGTGCTTTTCTAGTAGGTGCATTAATTACAAACTATTCATGCAGACCTCAAGCAAATCCATTGTGTATATCACTGCTATTCCATGCATTGAATCTCCTAGTATGATTACAGAAGCAGTAGATGATACTCGGGCGGCACGGTGGCGCAGTGGGTAGCGCTGCTGCCTCGCAGTTGGGAGACCTGGGTTCGCTTCCCGGGTCCTCCCTGCGTGGAGTTTGCATGTTCTCCCCGTGTCTGCGTGGGTTTCCTCCGGGTGCTCCGGTTTCCTCCCACAGTCCAAAGACATGCAGGTTAGGTGGATTGGCGATTCTAAATTGGCCCTAGTGTATGCTTGGTGTTTGTGTGTGTCCTGTGGTGGGTTGGCACCCTGCCCGGGATTGGTTCCTGCCTTGTGCCCTGTGTTGGCTGGGATTGGCTCCAGCAGACTCCCGTGACCCTGTGTTCGGATTCAGCGGGTTGGAAAATGGATAGATGATACTCTTTTTAGCAAAGAATCTGATGTCTCAAAAATGCTGAATACTATGTTGTTACTGTTATTTGGTGCATGTACACCAACAGCAGGTAAAGTCTGTCTCTCTGCAGTTCAGAGTTGAATTGAGAGGTTCTGGTTGTCCACTAAACAAACTCCAACTGTACAGTGCACAACTTGGGGCCCATAAGTATCTCCATACCCACCCAGGGCCTCTACCATGAAACAGCTCCAAAGCATGATAGCAACCAGCCTAAACTGAGAATTCTAGTTCATTCATAGCTAATTGATGTGCATATAGATGTCTTCAATAAGATCTAGCCAGTATTTTTTTATCCTCCTGCATGACATTTGTTTGCTTTTCTATCAGAGCTATTACATTCCATAACACAAAGTTCATCCTCCATTTCCAAAGTTTAGTATCAGTGGATCAATCCTACTCTTGGCTATTGGCCAAAGCATAATATCCCAACACCTGTCCTTTATCTTGGGGGCCTTGAGCCTACATTCTAGCTCCATGCAGCTTTTTCAGACTGAGCCTGACAGTGCCACGTGCGTCACTGGACGACCAGGTGCTCAGTGAAGTTGGCCTTGGTATCCTTTTTCTATTTGAAGCTCCTTATATTTGAATCAGTACTATTATGAGGGGCATTTAAAGAAAAATCTTTTCTGGACTCCTAAATTCGCCATGGGTAACACGATCAGCAACATATGTCCCTAGGCAACATTAGTTATGAAGATCATGCAGCCAAAAAGACTCCTACTAAGCAAAGGTCACAATTCTAGAATGTTAAAATTAGTTTATTTAATAAAAACATTATATTTCTGTTCTTCCACAGTAGCCCTTACTGACAGCAAGCAATTTCCTGTCTAAAATGGCTCAAAGCAGGGGTATAGTCTTTCATCAGCAATACTCACTATCTCACTTGAGCTAGTAAATTACAATGATCACAAAAACACAGAATATTACTTCAATTTCGTTGTTGCCTCATTAAAAAAAAATCATTCCTTTTCTCCTGTGCTGGTCTAGTTTTACTCCTCCCAACAGAGAATGAATCTATTGAATTTATTGTAGTTCCACCCTTAACTTTATTAACTCCATGATCTTTATTCCTGTTCCTACCGCCTCAAAGTAATAATTCATGGCTTTGGATTTGTATGCAGCAGCAAATGACCAAGTATGCAGTGTACAATAATCTATAGTAAAACCACGGCGGGGTTGTTTTGTCTTTGATTTACAAATGGAGTACTGACCTCATCTTATCATGCCACCAAAATCTTCTTGTAGTGCCCATTCCCTTGTGCCATGGTATTTTCCTAAAAAGATTTAATTTAATGCCATAAGAACAATTATATTCTCTCTTCAAATGTAATGTTAAAATATTGAAAATCCCAGTTTGGCACATTAATATTACATGCTGTAAGTGTATTAAAAAGTCTAGAAAAGACAGTACATTACATTATATTACCCTATTTTTATTAACAGCAATAATAAACTGTTTATTTTCTAATTGTTCAAGCAGTGGTCGGATTCTTAGGAAATAAACATTAACTTCTTTTTTGTCCTTTATAAAATGGCAACAATATTTTTTTAGTAGAAATCTAATAAGGTGCCCCACAAGCAGTGACTGATTAATTTATTATCTCCTTAGTTTCATAAGTTATGTGCTCCTTACCGCCTTTGGATATTCTAACTTCTCTTCTTATTTTTCTATTAAGTTCAATAATTAAAATAATCTTTTAGAAAGTGATGTTTTTATTTCACCAGTAATATTTATGATGTGGGTGTACTTAAGTGATACATTAATAGAAACCCCTACAGCCCAATACCACTAAATAAATATAATAATGGAATGAAAAACTGAACATTTGATTAAAAGGCATTTTCTTGGCCATTGGATATTCTCACTATGGTAACCATTATGTCTCCTTTTAGGTTTGTTAGCATATAATCCATGAGGCACCTATTGCAATGGCCATGTCTGTGCGTCTGTCTGCGTTAAACAACTTGGCTCCCTGTGGATGAATTTTGTTAAAATGTAGCACACTTATGCTTCAAAGAAATTTGTCAGTTCAGTTTTTGCTGAAATATTGTTAAGTTGAAAATTATAAATGTTATACATAACATATTGAATTAACAATGGTAACAGCAAATAAATTTTGAGTCTTAGCAATCCAGTTAAATCTATTGTTGATCTTCTTAGAGTGGTTGATGAAAAACAACCATATTGGGATATTTAATAAGCCTTTGATAATAGTTGCAGAACCCTACAAATCTGTGTGCACCTATTTAATTCTCTCTGGATCTTTCCAATTTAGTATGGCTAAGACTTTGCAATCATCCACATTAATGCCAAATATTGAGATTCGTATCCTAAAAATAGTGCAGAATTCACATTTCTCAACTTTAACTTGCAGTTTATTGTATCTGAGAGGTCATTTTAAGACTTCTCTGACAAACAGGGAAGTAGAGATTTTTAGGGAAAATGTCAAAATGTCATTGATAAAAATCAGCACAAAAACACCTTAAAGATCTCGAAAGAGATTGTTTACAAAGGACTGAGAAACTGCCAATGAATTAATAAGACCATAGGGCATTACCAGATAGTCATAGTGCCTCGTTGCAAAATTAAATGCAGTCTTTCACTCATCTCCCTCCTATATTTGAATTAAATTATACTGTATGTGCTTCACAAGTCTAATTTTGTGGAAATAATGGACCCTGTAACCTAATTAAGTAATGGATGAGTGGAAGAGGATGGTTGTTCTTAATAGTTGTTTTATTATGTTCTTGATAGTCAATGCAGGGTTTAACAGTGATGTTCTTTTATTTTATTTAAAAAAAAAACATGTGCCATCTGAGCTATTAGACAGCATAATAAAATCTACGTTTAGATAATATAAAATATAATTATCCATAGCTTGACTTTAGAGACAAGACAAATGCGTAAACTCTTCCCTAGGTTACGGGGCACCTGGGACAGAATCAATAAGACAATAATATACCCTATGAGAAGATAATTCTGTGAGTTTTTGTTTACTGAACCCATCTTAGAAATCCTCATAATACGAGGGTACAACCTGAACTGTATTATATTGCACTGTAAGTGTTAAGGAAAACACTAAGCAATTTTCCAGACAAAAAGAGCTCTATCCCATAATTTCTTTTAGTTTGTAATCAATAGTCAGATTGTATCTCTCTAACTTATTCATTATGAAATGAAATGAAATGAGTAAGTCATATCTGTGTATTTGTAATTGCATTAGTCGAGAAGTATTGCTAGGAATTACAAAAAAGTGATTGTCTCTTTATAAAGAAAGGCCACTTTCGAGGTGATGGGTGGAGATACATAATTAATAATGCCCGCTACAAAACCATTACCATCTAGAGCAGGGGTCTCCAACATGTCGCTCTCGCGCTACCGGTAGCTTGCAACCCATTTCCAAGTAGCTCGCCAAAGGGTTAATGAATCCTACATAAATTTGAAAACTTGATTAGTCAAATTAGGGGTTGGCGATCTTTCCAAAAAATCGTATCACGATCCACAATCTGAATTGCAATCTATCTTCTAAGACCTAAGTAACACTTTATTTTAAATATTAAACAAAGTTGAATTCAATTGTTCTCTTGTTTGCTAGCTAAGCAGGGGTAAGGAACACACCCCAAAGCTGGCGAGTGAGTGAGGAGAGCCCAACCCCCCACCCCCTACCCTTGGCCCGCTACGTCTTTCATGGATTCGTGCAAATAAATTGGTACTGCAACGAACTATGATACATAGCGAAATGAAAGAAGTCACAAAATCAACTGGAATGTTCAAGCAAATTATAGAAAAAAAACCCGATCTAAATCCGTTAAGTAGTTTTTTCGTGAAAAACGGACAGACAGACAGACAGACATTGGATTTTATATATTATATATTAGTAAACCTTCAAAATAATGTGCAATTAAAGTCTCAACAGCATTCTCAGCATTTCTGGAGCTTATTAAAGCCAGATTACTATAAGAATCTTCACCAAGCAGCTCTGAAAATGTTTGCTTTGTTTGGGTCTACATACCTCTGTGAGTCTGCCTTTTCTGACATGAATGTCATGAAATCAAAGTCCAGAACAAGACTGATAGATGAACCTTTAAATGACTCCATAAGAGTGAACCTCAGTGGCTACACCCCACCATACACCTCTCTTGTTGACTCCATGATGCAGTGCCAGTCATCTGACGAACTAAAAAACACATCACACATGCAACTGGACATGAGAATAAAGTGACACAGTGACATGGAACAAAATAACAAATGAATAAGTCATATGTGTGTATTTGTAATTGCATTGTTTTGCTTTGACAGCATTCATGTTTTAATTCATTAGTGTGAGATACACTAGAAAATGTGTACAGATATACAAAATGCACTTGCAGGTGAACTAAATATTTTCTGCAATGTTTTAATGCAAAATGTTAGTTGTGGACACCAACATTTTGTAAATGTTCAGGCAAAACAAGCTTATTCAGTTTGTTTGGGTTGAAATAAGCTATGAGAATAAACGTTAGAAAACATGAGTAGCTCTTGGCCATTTTCATTTTGTAAAAGTAGGTCTCAGGGGAAAAAAAGGTTGGAGACCCCTGATCTAGAGATTCAATCCTTAGTTTTATTTCTAAGAGAAGGGGTCTTCTTGCAGTGGGCTGGCGCCTTGCCCGGGGTTGTTTCCTGCCTTGCGCCCTGTGTTGGCTGGAATTGGCTCCAGCAGACTCCCATGACCTTGTAGTTAGGATATAGCGGGTTGGATAATGGATGGATGGATGGAAGGGGTCTTCTTATAATGTCAGTCATTAACTAAAATTCTAAAACAAATTCTCAAAAGCCTAGACCTTAAAAAGTACAAACAATGATTTTTTTTCTTAATGAATAGAGTGCCTATCTCACGATAGGCTGATAATGGGTTTTGTCTTGTATTTTAGGACATCCGAATCTGAAATGACCAAAACTCCGACAATATCAGCATCAGCCCTCCTTTAGCCGTCTTTGGTATTCTGCAGTGCTTGATTCTGTTTGCACAGGGAAATTCAGTGTTAGTATTTCTTTCTTTCTTTTAACTCAAAGATATTTGTGGCTAAACCAACAATATTTTTGACCAAGTGGAAAAAATGTAGTCATTTTCTTTTAAATATTTTTTAAGCATCTGTTGCTCCACTTGAACTAAGTCGATGTTTTTCATAGTACCATCCATTTCAAGATCCCTTATCGAAAGGCAAAAGCTTTTGTATTATGTATTGGGGCAGATAAGGATAAGATGAAAAGGACCAGGAAATGCTTGAGATTTACAAGGCTTGGATGAACAATAATAGAGCACAGAATGGGAAGATCAAGAAAAGCAAATACCAGTGGCAAAACATAAAGAATAAAAAGCAAAGACATACAAGAATTGATGCTAGAAATTAAGTAACTTGTGATAATGTGTTTTTTAAAAATCTTTTTAATAGCTTGGTCATTTGACTCTGCTGACAGGCAGGTTCAAAGACTGGTGCACTTGCTGACATCATATGGTTTCAACTTCCTGTCTGTGCCACAGGCAACCCAATGGATCTTCCTGACAACAAAACAAAGTTGGCGCAGTGGGATTAGAACACTCTAGACAAGAACAGGCCATTCAGCCCAACAAAGCTCGCCAGTCCTATCCACTTATTTCTTCCAAAAAAACATCAAGTCGAGTTTTGAAAGACCCTAACGTCTTACTGTCTATCACACTACTTGGTAGCTTATTCCAAGTGTCTATCGTTCTTTGTATAAAGAAAAACTTCCTAATGTTTGTGTAAAATTTACCCTTAACAAGTTTCCAACTGTGTCCCCGTGTTCTTGATGAACTCATTTTAAAATAACAGTCTCGATCCACTGTACTAATTCCCTTCATAATTTTAAACACTTCAATCATGTCACCTCTTAATCTTCTTTTGCTTAAACTGTATGGGCTCAGCTCTTTTAATCTTTCCTCATAATTCAACCCCTGTAGCCCTGGAATCAGCCTAGTCGCTCTTCTCTGGACCTTTTCTAGTGCTGCTATGTCCTTTTTGTAGCCTGGAGACCAAAACTGCACACAGTACTCAAGATGAGGCCTCACCAGTGCATTATAAAGGTTGAGCATAACCTCCTTGGATTTGTACTCCACACATCGTGCTATATAACCTAACATTCTGTTAGCCTTCTTAATGGCTTCTGAACACTGTCTGGAAGTCGATAGCTTAGAGTCCACTATGACTCCTAAATCCTTCTCATAAGGTGTACTCTCGATTTTTCGACCACCCATTGTGTATTCAAACCTCACATTTTTACTTCCTATGTGTAATACTTTACATTTACTGACATTAAATTTCATCTGCCACAAATCTGCCCAAGCCTGTATGCTATCCAAGTCCTTCTGTAATGATATAACGGATTCCAAATTATCTGCTAATCCACCTATCTTGGTATCATCTGCAAACTTAACCAGCTTGTTACTTATATTCCTATCTAAATCATTTATATATATTAAAAATAGCAGTGGCCCTAGCACTGACCCATGTGGAACACCACTCTTAACATCACCCAGTTCTGATGAGGTTCCTCGCACCATCACCCTCTGCTTCCTGTGTCTGAGCCAATTTTGCACCCATCTAAAAACATCACCCTGAACTCCCACTTCTTTTAATTTGATGCCCAACCTCTCATGCGGCACCTTATCAAATGCTTTCTGAAAGTCCAGATAAATAATATCATATGCTCCACTTTGATCGTATCCTTTTGTTGCCTCCTCATAGAATTTTAGCATGTTAGTAAAACACGACCTCCCTCTTCTGAACCCATGCTGACTGTTCTGAAAAACTCCTGTCCTTGCCAGGTGTTGCTCAATCTTATCCTTAATAATTCCTTCCTTTAATTTTCCTGTGATGCATGTTAAGCTTACTGGCCTATAGTTGCTTGGATCTGCCCTGTCACCCTTTTTATATAATGGGATGATATTTGCCATTTTCCAGTCCTTCGGAATCTCTCCAGTGCGCAGTGACATCCTAAAAATATGTGTCAAGGGTTTATATATGTACTCACTAGCCTCCTTAAGAACTCCAGGGTAAATATTATCTGGTCCTGGTGATTTGTTTGATTTCAAGCAATGATGACAATATATTATAATAATTTGGCAATTACAAATGTGATACATAATATATTAACTCAACAAATGAAAATAGTAAATTCTATAGCATGAAAATACATAAAAAAATTACGTATGAGATAAATGTATTGAATGAGAAGCACATTTTAAGGAAACTGTAGATAAACACCAGGTTCATGACAGGTTATTACCCTCACCTGGCCTGAGCCTTACATTCCGAGAAGAACTGCACTTTTCCCTGTCCCTTGTCACTAATTGGTAGTTAATGATTCAAAATACCGTTTGTCTATTCTGATATCTTAATTCAATATTTAAAAATGTCTCTGAGGCCATATTGACAACCCTGTGTTTTTTAATAGATGAATTTGAACTAAGAAGAAAAATGCTGAAATGAGCTTGTGAAGTAAAAATAACTCTGAAAGCCTGTGTGCCAGCTTTATTTGGACAGTCTTGTTGAAATGAACATAATGAATTGCTGCAGTTTTGCTGTCACTGAAATTTCAATATCAGGTTAGCATTTCCTGTTGAAACAATGACATTCTGCACCCAAACAAAAAGCTTTCCTTCAGCACTGACAGCTTGCAACCATTTCATTGTGGTAAATCTTTTTTTTGTTATTTAGACCTACCTTGTTTTAAACTATGCAATTACAGCTGCATCTGAAAAAAGCGTGAAATATGCAGATTTAGTACAGAATACAGCATATCATATGCTATCCCTCTTCTTTTCATTCCTTATAGAAGTGCCCTTAGCGTTCCAGGTGGCAACGTGAATAGTTCTACAGCTATTCCGTGTGTCTTAAATACCATCTTTACACAAGCATTTCCAAAAAAATCATTTGTATAACAAAACTTCTTATCCTGATTATATTACAATGTAATTAAAATGTTTGTAATGTGAAAATTTACAAATTTCTGCATCATTTCACTTTCAGTCCTATACAGTATTATTATAGGATACATTTATTATCTCTTGTTAAAGGAGTAATTTAAACATCCATCCATTTTGTAGCTCACTTTATCCAGAGCAGGTTCACAGGGAATTGGAACCTATTCCAGTAAGCATAGGGCACAAGATAGGAGACGTCCCTGAATAGGGCGCCAGTCCATCACAGGCCAAACACACACACACACACCATAGGCAACTTAACATAATCTATCCACCAAACCCTCTTGTCTTTGGGCTGTGGAAAGAAACCAGAGCACCTGGAGGAAACCCATGCAGACATGGGAAGAATACACAAACTCCACACAGGAAGGACTTGGTACGCGAACCCAGGTGTCCTTACTGTAAGATAACAGCACTACCACCTAGCCTATGTGCCGTCTGAACTAATTCATCTCATTTTTAATTTGGTTATACAAGCTTTATGTTTGTAATGTACACTATTTTTGTTTCACTAGCTAAAATAAGGTGTGGTAGATCAGATGTAGAAGAAAATGATTTTATTATGTTTCATGTTCTTTAAATTGTTAAAAGGATTACAGTATAGACATTTTCATGTTAGTTTAGCTGTATGTTTTAACTACTGTATAAGTGTGCTTTTCTTTGACTTGAAAGCAGCTTGTAAAACATAGAACGAGAAACTGCTGTTAAAGACAGAAGGCTAAACTATCAAAATGAAACTTGCCAGTGTAACAAGTGTGATCAGGCAATATGAAAGGTTACCTTTAAAGGGTAAATTGGTAATTTTCTAGAGCATTACACATATGTGTAAAAGCGAAGTTCTCAAACCATTGGTTATATTTGTGCATACACACCTCCTGTAGATGTACTGATAATGTCTTTTAAAATGACAGTGGACAGAGAAGGGCTAGCGGGGTGTTCACTTTGGCTATGACAAGCTCTAGAAAGTCACAAGCTTAAAGTGAAAATATCAGTTTATCATTCTAACATCTACTGAATTGAAAAAAAACAGAAGGAGGAAAAGCGGAAAGAACACAGCCGCACAGAAAGTGAATGCCATACACATTTAAGTATGTTTGCTTTCATAACCTATGACATTTCCTCAAATAGCCAGGTTGTTTAATTTATTTGCAATACCTTTTTAATTTTTCCTTTTGGCATATCAAGAAGGCCTAAGCATGTTAAAATTTGTAATGATTGAATAAAAATTAATCTCCTGCTCCCCTTGCTTGTATTTAGTATTTCCTCAATCCTACCGGCTTGGGTATAAATGAATAAAGAGGAGATGTCCTCTAATAGGAGAAGTGAAGCACCGCAGTAGTCAGCAGCTCCATAGTCTCAATGGCAAGTGCATTCCAACTGTTTCTCCTTCCAGGGCAGGTGAATGAAAGGATAAGAGAACAAGAGTTTGGGTGAAGGACATATGTGTGAACCTACAAAACCACAAATCTGGCTGTTGAGATAAAACAACAACAACATTACAACAAGTACTTGTTGTATAGATGGCCATGTTTTTTTGACAGCCCTAATCCAGACTCTTTAAGAAGACATGAAAAAGCTCCCAAAAAACAATTTTGAAATAGACCACCTATCTAATCTAATAATGTATATACACACTTAGTTTGAAAATCAAATCGTAGAGTATTTGAATGTGTCTGCTTAGACTGCTTTAGTTTTATTATGGGCTTTGTTCCATTTATACTCTGAAAATTAAGCACATTTTCATTTTATATCATAGTTCAGTGTCATTTTAGATGATTTTGCACATAGACGGCTATGTATTGCATAGTTTTGTAAAAGTTGTATGGTTGTTCATCAATTAATTTTTCCACCAACATATCCAGTTTATCATTGTAGCTTACACGTTCCTATTAGAGCAGTAATGGGTACAATGTAGAAGCCCAATATGTTTGTTAGAGTAGTTCATCAAAAGCACCCTGTTGTGCCAATTTAATAAATGGCAAGTCCAAAGGAAAAAAATTACAGTAGTATTAGAATTTTTAAAGGCCAGGAAATATAAGACGTTCTACGCATTCCCGAAAAAGATTGTCAGTATAAAGCCAGGGTATTTTATACTTCCAGTTTGAAATTTTGCTAAGGATCTTTGACTACATCATCTCACTTATTTTCCCCTCATTGAATAATGTTATTTCTTTGTTCTTTTCCCACTGATCCATTATACCTTTGTAATAGCAATGTGATGACAGCACACATAGTGACATAGGCTTGGGACATGAATGGTAAAGAGTGTCATTACTGTCAACAGTATGAAAACAATGCAAAATGTCATAATAATATAAAGAAATAACAATAAAATAAATCCATCCATCCATTTTCCAACCCCCTGAATCCGAACACAGGGTCACTGGGGTCTGCTGGAGCCAATCCCAGCCAACACAGGGTGCAAGGCAGGAACCAATCCTGGGCAGGCACCAACCCACCACAGGGCAGACACACACACACCAAGCACACACTAGGGACAATTTAGAATTGCCAATCCACCTAACCTGCATGTCTTTGGACTGTAGGAGGAAACCGGAGCGCCCGGAGGAAACCCACGCAGACACGGGAAGAACATGCAAACTCCACGCAGGGAGGACCCGGGAAGCAAACTCGGGTCTCTTTACTGTGAGGCAGCAGCGCTACCACTGCGCCACTGTGCCACCCATAAAATAAAGAAAAAATAAGTAAATAAGAACAATACGGCATAACAAATGCTTCAGAAGACTAGTCACCATGAATAAGTTGGCTTTCCTTCATAACTGTCTTCTTTTTTCCTTTGTCCTCTGCTATACAGTATATCACTGTCTTTTCACTTCCTTCTGTTGATTCAGTGTGCAATGCTTTCCTCCCTTTTTAGTTTCTGATATTTTTACTCATAGAGAGGTTTGCCCATGCAGAGTGTGGCAAGTAGCAGTCTGATTAGACTTCCAATCAGAAATTCTCTTCAAGATCTCCCCATGGTTTATGCAAATCTGAATTGGGAAGTTCTTGTTAAGACCAGTACTACTAACCTTTTGTGCTCTTCTTCATTTAGTAGCATGTGCTTGGGATGTGGGGAATTGGTTGGGGTCATAACAAAGCAATCAGCTTTCTCTGCCTTTTATTTACACTTACAGTGTTAAATGTATTAAAATATGTTAGGTTTATGTTTTCTTTTTAACGATTGGAAATTTAGCTTGATTTATTTGCAGGCTGGTTTGACAATTTTATTTTTTGTATATTTTTATTTGCATAAAATAATGCACCCCTTTTTGTTGAAATCAAAAGTTAAGGAGAATTCTCCTTACTTTCAGATCTGATTAAAGGTAAACATTGTCTTTTGTAATGTGGTGTGCTGATAAATTGCTTCGGTAAAGAAAACAGCTTTCATTTTTAATACATTTGCTTCTTTTCATTTACAAACAATTTGCTGTTTTATGTTTTGTATAAGGTGTGTTGCACTCGTGTCATTTTTGTGAAAAAAATGATGACTCTTCATACAAACCATCATACTTCATTCAAGACTTGCTCTGATAATCAAAGTGCAGCTTTATGCAGCTGCCATGAACTTGAGAGTTCCTTAGCTCAGAGTCAGATATGTTGTAACCATAGGCTATCACAAGTGGAAGTGTCCATCGATCCTCATCATGTAAACCAAAAAAAGGGGCAACAAAGAATCTTTACCAAATAAAAAGTGTTTTCAAAAATGCTCTGCAGCACAAGAAGCTCTGAAGAACACAAAAGGCCCAGAAGGATTTGCCGTAACTACATATCAGGCAATCTACTGGCAAACAAGTCCCTAAAAACACAAATCCGTGGGAGAGCAGCACAAGAGGTCAAATAATCCCTAGAATCAACATTAAACACAGTAATAATCACAAGAGTGAGGCTGCGGCTGCACGGGCTCATGATAAAAACACATTCTTTATAGTGATTTAATGTCACTCAACATGGAAATTCAGACATATACTCGTCTAAACCTTCTGTCATTGGGTACGGAACAGGATAAAGGACTAGTAAATCCAAATACCATGGTTCTACTGAAAGAATTTGGACTGCTGCGGACGAGCGGTGAGGCCAGTCTAGCACCCATATTATCTACCTGTGCTATCCGCGCCTCGAGAACAAGACGGCGGCGGTGTATGCGTAAACAAAAGCGAGGTGTCCGCGGTGGGCTCAGCGTTAAAGCTAAAGCTAATCCATGCAGAACGCCACTACCATCGATCTTGGTGGCAAATATCCGCTCACTGGAGAATAAATTGGACTACATTCGGTTGGATTTAACATCGAAGCGGGAGATTAAGGATTGCTGTGCTTTTGTCTTTACGGAGTCCTGGCTCACCGACTCCACAACCAACACTGCTATTAGCCTGGAGGGGCTAACGATTCATCGGGCAGACAGGAGCAGCAGTCTCAGCGGCAAAACACGGGGCGGAGGTATCATCATCTACATAAACAACAGATGGTGTGTTGACTCAAAAATAATCCACACATGTTGCTCTCCGGACACTGAGTTTTTGGTAGTTAAATGCCGGCCTTTTTATTTGCCACGGGAATTTTCCGTTGTACTTATAGTAGCTGTTTATATTCCCCCTGACGCTGACACCAAGGCAGCCATTGACACACTCTGCCACTGTATCAACGATTTGCAAACCACACATCCAGAGGGAGTAGTCATCGTTGCTGGGGATTTTAACCAGGCAAACATGAAGAGAGGTTTACCCCATTTTTACCAACATGTGGATTTTGCAACTCGAGGAACCAATATATTGGATCATGTCTACACCAACATTAAAGGAGCATTCAAAGCATCCCCACGTCCCCATCTTGGCTCATCAGACCACATCTCTATTATGCTAATCCCAGCATATAGACCTGTGCTCATCAGATCAAAACCATCACTCAAACAGGTGAGAGTTTGGCCAGAAGAAGCCATGAATGCACTACAGGATTGTTTTGAGTGCACTGACTGGTCTGTGTTCAGTGAGGCAGCTACCACAGATCAAAGGATAGACATAAATGAATATGCAGAGGCTGTGTTTGGCTACATAAACAAGTGCATGGAGGATGTCTGCGTCACCAAAAACATCATTGTCAGGGCAAATGATAAACCGTGGGTGACTGCTGAGGTGCGAGTTTTGCTGAAAGAGAGAAACTGTGCTTTTAAATCTGGAGATATAGCTGCCCTTAGAACAGCAAGAGCCAACCTAAATAAAGCTATTAGAAGAGCTAAAAGGGCTCATGGAAAGAAAATAGAGAGTCATTTTCAAGATCACAGGAACAGCAGAAGATTGTGGCAGGGGATTAAATCTGTGACAGATTACAAAACAGTTTCTTACCCCTGTGATGATAGCTTCAACTTCCTGAATGACCTAAATAAGTACTTTGGACGGTTTGAAGCATTGAATGATACATCACCAGTGAAGGCCACCCCTCATCCTGATGAGAAGGCACTGTGTCTGGAACCGGATGATGTTCTACGGACTTTGAGGAGAATTAATCCAAGGAAAGCTGCGGGACCAGACCAGATACCAGGTTGTGTACTCAAAGGATGTGCGGAGCAGCTGACACATGTCCTTACGGATATATTTAACATCTCTCTGTGTCAAGCTGTTGTGCCATCTTGCTTTAAAACCTCAGAAATCATCCCAGTTCCGAAAAAACCCATAGTCACAACCATGAATGACTATCGCCCTGTAGCCTTAACATCAATAGTGATGAAATGTTTCGAGAGACTGATCAAGGACCACATTACTTCTGTCCTACCCTCCTCTTTTGACCCACTCCAATTCGCCTACCGCTCCAACCGTGCCACAGAGGATGCCATATCTATTGCACTCCATTTTTCATTGGAACATCTGGAGAATAGAGACGCTATGGTCCGCATGTTGTTTGTTGATTTTAGTTCGGCTTTTAATACCATCATCCCTCAGAATTTGATCAGCAAACTGGGCCCATTGGGACTGGGCATACCTCTGCAAAACTGGATATTGGACTTTCTAATGGATAGGCCACAGTACGTACGGGTAGGAAAGAATAAATCAGATACCATCTCCTTGAGCACAGGTTCTCCACAGGGGTGTGTTCTAAGTCCCCTCCTCTTCACGCTCATGACCCACGATTGTTGTGCCAAGTTCAGCACAAACCAAATTATTAAGTATGCGGACGACACAACAGTGGTGGGTCTCATTCGAGGTGACGGGGAAGGGGATTACAGAGAGGAGGTGAAGTCATTTGTGGAATGGTGTGATAAAAACAATCTGATACTGAATGTCGAAAAAACAAAAGAACTGGTGATCGACTTCAGGAAGAAACAGCTGATACACATCCCGGTCTACATTAAGAACACTGCTGTGGAAATTGTGCAGTCTACTAAATTCCTGGGAGTTAATGTGACGAACAACCTCACCTGGTCCCTGCACACCTCCTCCGTCATCAAGAAAGCTCACCAGCGCTTGATCTTTCTGCGGAGGCTAAAGAGGGCCCATCTCAGTAAGTCAGTCCTCACCACTTTTTACAGAGGGACCATAGAGAGCGTGCTAACCAGCAGCAGCTCTCTGTGGCAGGAGAGCTGCAGCGCTTCGGACTGGAAAGCACTGAGGAAAGTGGTGAGGGCTGCGGAGAGGATCATTGGAGCCCCGTTGCCTAATGTACAAGATTTGGCAAAACAACGCTGTCTGGCCAGAGCTGTGCGGATTTCTAGAGACCCTACTTATCCTGCCTCTGAACTCTTTTCCCTCATGCCCTCAAGCAGAAGGTACCGCAGCCTGAAATGTAGAACTACCAGGTTTAAAAACTGTTTTTTTCCTACTGCCGTTCGTCTTTTAAATGAAGCATTTTAGTATTTTATTGTAGGCTGATTTTAACTATGTGTTTTTATTAATGTCTTGTGCATCGTATTTTCGTTCTGCAGCACATCTTGGATGTTCTGCTAAATGACAAATAAAATTGAATTGATTGATTGATTGAAGAGTTACTAACAAGTTCATTCAGTGAGGGACTGTGTGCTTCCTTAGCCTTTATAGGGTTTAGAGCAGTCTATTACTGGAGATAAACAAGGGGAACCACCCACAAAACACAAGGAACAGGGTAACACAGGCATGGATACATAGAAGTAACATTATACACAAAACTAATAAAAATAATTAACCTTAAGTAACAGTATTACCATACGCAAATGAAGCAAACATGAGCAAAAAAGACATAAAAGAGGACTTTGAACACCAGCCAGGAGAGGAAGCCCGGCTAAGAAATGACAACAGTTTTATACTGAAAAACAACAATGAATGACCCAGCCTTGATACTACAAATGTTACACAATCATGGAATTGAGCACACTGGCTTCCACATTATTTCACATTTTAAAAAATAGACGGCTGAAGTAATTGTTCCAATTCAACACTCTATCTCCAGGTATCAAACAGTTGTAAAGATATGCTTTTAAGCAGAAATCTGTTGAAAGATGAAGTCTTAACATCTCTTCCCCAGGCAGGCATGTTTTGGGACTACTGCCCCTTTATCAGGGCTAGTCATAGTATAACCTAAAATACATAAATAAGTATCATCTATAATAATAAAAGGCAAAGCCCTCACTGACTGACTGACTGACTCACTGACTCACTCATCACTAATTCTCCAACTTCCCGTGTAGGTGGAAGGCTGAAATTTGGCAGGCTCATTCCTTACAGCTTACTTACAAAAGTTAGGCAGGTTTCATTTCGAAATTCAAAGCGTAATGGTCATAACTGGAACATATTTTTTGTCCATACACTGTAATGGAGGAGGCGGAGTCACGTATCGCGTCATCATGCCTCCTACGTAATCACGTGAACTAAAAACAAGGAAGAGATTTACAGCACGAGTCACACGCGGGAACGAAGGTAAATGACGTTAATTTTTGACTGTCTTTTAATACTGTGTAAGCATACATATTAACACATGTGCAATTAAACGTGTGCATTTACGGGGTGATTTCTCAGGCTTAAAAGCTCACCTTTTATCAAACGCGGGAACAAAGGTAACTGACGTTGTTCACTGTCTTTTAATACTGTGTAACCATACATATTAACACATGTGCAATTAAACGTGTGCATTTACGGGCTGATTTCTCAGGCTTAAAAGCTCGCCTTTTACTAAAAAGGTAAATGCAAAACTATTTTCAATCAGTTTATTGAAACGCTCCCGTTAAGGATTGCAATAACATATTCGCGAGATAAAAGAACGAAGTAGGGGGAAATGGAGGAAGAGCCGCGAACAGCTAAGAGCAAAAAATTAATTAAACAATTGAGAACGGAGCGAGTTAAGCATACAAGCATGTTCATAAGGGAAAGAAAGCACGGTGTAAAACGTAAGTTTAAATTAAGTTTATAGAAACGCTCCCGCTGCAGATTGCAATAACATATTCGCGAGATAAAAGTTTAATGAGAACACACGAGGTATAAACGAACCACACGCCGTGGCACAACGTTAGGGGCAACAGTTTCAACCATTCTATGATCTGCTTCTCGCAACTGAAAGACGGCACATGGCGGATGTTAGCCGACTTGCTGACTGCAACGTTAGGGGCTTCAACTATGGCGCTGACGCCACATCTCAGTGCCAACACTTTGCAGACTGTACTTAAAAGACACGCCCTCCTCACTGGACAGTTAAAAACACCAATCAAACTAACAATGACATCAAGTATTACCCAATCAAAAGTAGGAAAGGAGGCATCTTCATAAAATGCGTGTGGGATGATTTGCATGAGACGCTGCTTTAAAAAAAAAATTATAAAAAAAATACGGGATAAATCCCGTCCAGTATTGATTCAAAACGGGACGCGCAATTTCATTCTCAAACGCAGCACGATTCCGTATTTTAAAGGACGGGTGGCAACCCTACAGTGCCAGGTAACCACCCATACAATCAGATTGTGATTCAGACTAGGAATGCAATGAATGTAATTACCCCGATCTACATACAAGGCGAAAGTCTTGCAACATTCAAAGATGATGGTTTGGGATAATTAGTACTTATTAAGTACACCATGGAACATAAAAGAGCTTATGAAGCCTTGATCCGAAAAAAGCAAGATCTCAGAGATCGTAAAAAAAAAAAAGGAGGTAATGTCGTTTTACTCGCTGTAGATTTTAGTCAAACATTACCAGTTATTCCACGAGGGAGACCAGCAGATGAACTCAACGCGTGTTTAAAAATCCATGCTTCTCCCACGGTCGGTTATATGTCGCGTGTTCTCGGGTAGGTACACCAAAAAATGTATACATTTAAGCATGTAATGGGCAAAGAAAAAATTAGGTATACCCGAAGGCACTGCAGTAGTACTCAATGTAACTTTACTTCTTAAATGTTAATGTTTTACTGTTTAATAATTTATACGCTTCTTATATATTGTTCAAATTCTTTTATCAAAATACCAGTGACAGCGCAATGCACGATAACATGGAGTGAATACACCATACGCATCTGCCCACGGCCGCCCTGGTGTGCGCAGATAGGAGTTGATTCTAAAATAAAATAAACATAAAAAGAGTAATACAATCATCACCCATAAAGCGGATAGCGGACGTGACGTATTATATGTGTACCACATTTCAAGTCAATAGGTGAAACGGTTTGCAAGCTACAGGTGATTTAAAATCCTGGACAGACCAACGAAAAGCCACGGTAGCAAATTATAGAAGAACATTTTACTGTTTAATAATTTATATTTATATGAAATGTGCTTCTTATATATTACTTCATATTCTCATATGATAATGATGTTAATATTGATGTTTATGTTGTTTATATTGATTTCTATGTTATTGTAAGTGCATCTATGTGTGTATATGTATGTATGTATGTATGTATGTGTATATATATATATATATATATATATATATATATATATATATATATATATATATATATATATATATATAAAAAATATATGTGTATATGTATATATAATATATCTCTATATGTGTGTATATGTGTGTGTATATGTATATATATATATGACAGCAACACTCATAACAATGACAACACAATTACATTGACAATCATGTTACGTTATTTTTAAAATGTTTCCTTTACTTTTTCATAACCTCTTTAACACACTACTTCTCCGCTGCGAAGCGCGGGTATTTTGCTAGTTTCTCTATAAAATTGCTATTTGAGCATATGAGAGTTTTCACGGTTATAAAGTCCCCTTGCTAATAAAGAGACAAGTCTGTGAATAACTCCCTTGTTTATTTGTTAAATTAACAATATTTCAATAACCATCCAGCAACCTGATGTGATAGATTGGTTCTTTTCTAACATCTAATGCCTTAACTGCATCAGTATCTTTGCTGCATTGGCTCATTGTGCTGTCCACCTAAATGTAACATAGTGTTTAACATAAATGCATAAAATTCATTCATTGCCTAATTTGCCTAAAGCTGAAGGTGTGGTTTGTGGAAATTTACATTGAATAAGCCACAGTCATATATAAAGGGTATTCATGTAATGTAAATTGCAAAATACTAACACTACGCTTGCATTTTAAAAAGGTTTAAAATTTTATCGGAATGAGGGTTGACATCTAATTAAAGAAAGGTTTACATTTTTTTTTGATCCAAGCAAGGAATAATTTAGACCATAAGTAAACTAAATTATGGGGATTACTTTTTGTTAAACACTAGCAATTAAATCTTAATTAGTGCTTCATTTAAAAATATGTTTCACTTGCAAAGCAATTAACAACATTTAATAATGTTCCACAAGCAGACTTTAAAGTATGCTGTAATTTCTGTGTTGTCATATGTGTCAGTATTGCAGTAAGCCCGCTCATTGAAGTTTTACACCAAGCAACACGATTTTTTCTTTATTAAAATATCATATCCATCAGATAATTCTGCAAAGGTGAAGATTTAGAAAAAAATAATTATCAATCTTTTTTTGTATTTTGTCTTCATAGTTAATTGACTTCATATATAATTCCACTCAAAGCTTTCTGTCCAATACAGGGTCATTAATATGGACATGTGCAAATTCCACAGAAAGAGTGACCAGCAATGATTGAAACCCATGATTGAATGAATGATGCAGCACTTTGCCAAAAATACTGTGTATTCAGATTTACAATATAAATATGTAATATCAGTACAACATACAGATGTAGCCATGCAAAATGCATTGTGTACAAAGAAGTGGCATTCAGGGTTTCAACCCAACAAGGAGTTACCATAATTATAGAATTCAATCATACATAAAAAAGAACAAATTCTTAACTCACAAGAGCAGACAAATTGATAGGTGCAGAAGAGAGAGCCAGCAGTGACACACATTTAAAAAAATACACAAATGTTTGCTTTCTTGCCTTAATCCATTATACAGATATGCCTGGGCAATGCTTTGTACTGCAGTTATTACTTTATAAAGAGTTGTAATATTTTGCACTTTTCTCTGAATACTTGCTCTTGTTATTGCACTTTTTAGAAACCACTCAATAACAATTATTGTATAATAATAAATCACCAATCCACAGAAATGAAATACTGTCAGAATGAGAAAAAAATTATGTTCATTTGGTGATATTACTATAATCTACTTCCTTTATACACATATTAATGAATAGCTTTTAAGTCCATTTTAATTCTAGTAAATTTGAAAAGGAACCTTTTGGGTAATAGTCTGTTCAGGACCCATTTTTGTTCTTCTGTATAGACATACAATATTATTACAATCACTAGGCTGCAGTGCTTCTTTTTTGGAGAGTTAATTCATAACAAAACAAAAATGAACAAAATACCTACAGCTTTATGCTTAAACAGTCCAAGATAATTTATTTGTAATCATTGTGCTGATAAGAATTAACTTTGTCTTTGTGGATAGGCTTGCATTCAAAAAATTAATTCCAAGAAAAAATGTCTCTGCAATAAAATGTACCTTTGCTCACATAATTCGATAGATATTTTGCAGAAAGAAAACAAAAAACTGTAAGTGGAATGAATGATTTAATAGCTAGGAATTATAGCACTTCATTTATACATTATATTAAGTATGGACAGCAATCCCCTTATCTGCAGTTAATAGATTATTACTGACAGCTAAAGCACAAATTCTCCACAGACTTCAAGACAACAACACTGAACAAACGGCGGTGGGTGGAAGGTAAAGAGAATTTTTTTTCAATTTCAGCAGCAAATTATTACCTTTCATCTGTGCACTGACAGCTAAAAAGAAAATGACTGAGATTTTGAAACTTGCAGTTCTTATGTTTTTCCTATTGTCTCTGGTTCTTAAGAAACCTTGTACATACTGTATACTGTAAGTGAATATTTGTATATAACACATTTATGATATTTGGCATGTACAATGAGGTTTACCGATTGATTTTTCAGCCTTATGTGTTTCTGCTGAAAATATTTTATGATTTAATAGAGCTTAGGTGTCACTGTTTCTTTTATTGGTTTTTACTTCATTGCCCTTTATTGTTTTCACACTGTATCTTTTCCCTTTGCTTCTCAGCATTACAAAATGTCCAAAAAACTACTGATTGTATTGGATAGTTTGGTCATTTTTTATGATGTTGAATCATCTGAACCATCTAGGAGATACTGAGCTACATTTAGGGCTTTGGTAATTGTCAGTCTGCAAAAACTCTATACATCCAAATACAATATAAGAAAGGTTTTTACCAAGAATTTATCTCTTGTTTTCTGTTTACTGACCAGCTGATAAGATCCAGTAGCAGAATCATTCAACATTAGTGAAATATTCACCTCAACAACATATTTATATTATGATCACCATAACAAATTTACTGAAGTTGTGACTGGAACAGAGGATGGTCTGTTACCCCCAGCCTGGAGGCAAGTATGGAAGGATAGTGCAGATGGATGTGTATCCCAGCTAGAATGGGTCTAGATGTACTGGGGGAAGCTACCTGCCAGGAAAAGCCATTCCACCAGTATGATAGATGGTGGTGGTCCTCTGGTCTGACTCCGGTTTGGACGCCTGCAGGGCTGCATGGGACTTGTAGTTTGAGAACTCAGCCCTGTAGGTTTCCTTGGGAGTCACCAGGGGTCACCAGGGGGGCATGCTGGGAGAAGGCTCCCATATTGTATGGCGGTGGCAGAAGTACTCTTGGCTCTGAAATAAAGGAGGCCAGCCCACCTCTCTCGGGACAACACTTGCTTGAGAGGAACGGAGAAGGAGCTACAGAATAAGAATTGGCATTTTGATGCTTTTGATTGGGGTTGTGGAAAAAGAGTATTATATATAATTAAAAAATACTTATTTGAACCCAGCCCCCAGTAATCAGAATATACATATATTTCCAGTTCTGATGCCTGCACTTTGTATTTGCTTGCTCAAATCTGACTGACTTAAACTCAGAAATAGATGTTAATTTCAAACATAAATCTCATAACATAATCTACAGAATCTAATGCTCTTCATCACTATGGGATATGTTGTGCTTGGAACACAAACTATCCATGCCCTGATTTTCCAATTCAGTGAAACAAAAAGCAGAGAAATTTTTCATGTGACTAATTGCAAAGAATCATAAATTCATTTTTGGAACATTTCATTTTAATGTATCAATTGATATCATATTTTTAAATATACGTGTTTATTTAAAACTTAGATCAAAACACTATTTGTAGTAGCATTGTCACAAATAAGCCAGTGGTCCAATTTAAACCAAATTTAATATAAAATAATTCACACGTTGGCAATTTTCAGGCCACTTTATAATAAAAGAAATGTCCTTGTAGTTATTTATATTCTGCATAAAGAAAAAAATATAATGCAAAATTTAATGAATGCTTTACCTGTTGATTGATTATTATAATGTAATTGACCGTGAGTGCAGTGGTAGTGCTGCTGCCATGCAGTAAGGAGACCAGGGTTTGCATCCTGGGTCTTCCCTGCATGAAGCCTGCATGTTCTCCCTGTGTCTACATGGGTTTTTGACGGGTGTTCCAGATTCCTCCCACAGTCCAAAGCCTGGCAGGTTAGGTGCAATGGCAACACTAAATTGACCCCAGTGTTTGTTTGGTGTGTGAGTGTGTTTGTGCTCACCCTGCGAAGTACTGGCTCCCTGACCTGGGCTAGTCTCTGCCTTGCGCCCTATGCTAGGTGGGATTGGCCCTGGCTTAAAGGTGACCCTGGTCTGGATTAAGCAGGTTATAAAATGAAAATGAAAAATGAATGAATTTCCTACTAGGAAGAAGACTCTTAATGATAGGTGACTTAGTATATTTTTGAGTTTATATATCTTGGAAAAAAGTGACTTTTGCGGGGCAAATAGTACATTTATTACAGAAGCAGTGGAATAGACCTGATCATGTTATGCTTGTTGCTTGAAATGAATGACAGAAACTGCAGTTCTTAGTCATAAGGTTTCCTGATCTCCCAGAGGAATGTAAGCTAATATCAGGCTGTAAAAGCAATCCTTTGGTGAGATTTAGGGTTTAGAACAACTTCAATCTCTTTTTTTCTAACCACTGTTTTTCTTTTCTAGTGAAGTGTTCTGTTTTCAAGCACAGTTTTGAAATTGTAATCACTGTTGTATAACCTAATGGCATATTTTCTTTTTCATTTTAATTTTGTTTGTATACTCATATGTATTGATCTGCAAATTTTTGATATTTGCTAAACTTCTACAACAACTACACTAATAGCAGTGCAATCTAATTAGCACTACTACACAGAATTAGCAGTTGAGTGGCTTCTTCATGTTAGTTCTTGAGAAGAGCTGCCTATGTCATGCATGAAACATCAATAGTCATTTAGAAATATGAGTGAATTCTTAGTCAATGTATTAAGGCATGGGGATAAGATTGAATTTGCAGGGTGGATAGTTAGTAGTGAAATAAAAAATATTTCTTTTATTATTCTTTTCATATACACATGTGTTGAAGGAGATTGCCATGTGGGCACACTTCGACAGTTCTGGGGCACCGATGTGCCACCTTCTATACAGGTTTAGTCTTTACATCATATCATCATATGCACGGCTATAGTTCAGTTAATTGTCCTTTTGTCAGGGTCTCAGTATTCTGACATTTTAATTTATATTAATTCATTTTTGGAATTTTCATTGTAATTAGTTTGTCTGTTATAAAATGTTATTGTTATTTTTTGTTTGCCACATGATGTCGGTATGATATCAGAGCACTGGCACTATGAGATTAAGTGGTGTTTATATACAATATTTGTTTCCTCACCTTGGATTAACAAAACAACAAACCTCTATAAAGTTTGGTTAGAGAAAACCTTTAAAAAATGAAAAATCAGGAATTTGGATTAATGTTAGGGCTTTGGTATGGGCAAAGGAAAACAACAAGATTAAAGGTTAAGTCGTGACCTTGTTCAAATCTTAGTTGAATGAATGAAATCACAAATAGGAATACAGGATATGTGCCTATGGGCCGGCAGAAACACCTTGGAAATATCCTCCACACAATATTTCATAGTCCTTCTTTAACAACGAGTCCAACATTTATTAAAAAGTAGCAAAATTGATACAGCAGTGTGTGCCAAGCAACAGTGGCATCTCAGGCTGCCTAATCAAAAGCAGCACAATGCTGTAACAAAAAACACAAGACCAACAGTATGAAATATGATAATAATATTTCAAAGCACATTACATTTTTTGTAAATATTTTTCTGCAAAAAAGAAAAAAAACCAGCTCTGATTGATGAGTTTTAGCAACTATAATTAGTTTAATTAGCAGTTTTAAGTCTACATATAGACTAAGGTAACTAAACCTACACAAGTGCATATAGGCTTAACATTTATTAGTTACAGTATTGCGGTGGGTTGGCACCCTGCCCAGGATTGGTTCCTGCCTTGTGCCCTGTGTTGGCTGGGATTGGCTCCAGCAGACCCCCGTGATCCTGTGTTCGGATTCAGCGGGTTGGAAAATGGATGGATAGTTACAGTATTTTAGTTACAGAATTCATAATTCAATGTAATAATCTTGGCAAAGTTTTTAAAATATTCCACTAGTAACAATTATGCTTTCTGTTTTTTATTGCCAAACAACTTTAAGTATTCTTACTGTTTTCTTACTGTGCAATTCATTCCATTTGCATTTCATTCTTTTTTCTGAGAGAACTCACAAGAGGCTGTAGCTTTCACAGTAACATGGCCTGCAAACGAGCTGAAATTCTTGAACCGCTCAAGAGAAATGAAAGCAAAATCATTTCCTAAGAACAAAAGTCAGAGGTTTGTAGAAGATCACATACTATCATAATTCTGGCGACAAACTACGCCAACTGAAAATTTGGCAGCATTATTTATATCTGCTAAGCTGCCATCTGAGAATGAGAAAGAGCCTTTAGACATGGCAGAACAAGTGTCGCTACACCAGCAAAGTAGCCTATCTTTATATAGTCAGTGTGTAAGTACATTTTAATATTACTCAAAAATGTGTTTTTCTTTTGAAAGGTTGAAGACCCTTTATATGTTTAAGATTTATCAATGAAGCAGTAGATTCTCCTAGAAAGTGGAAGTTAAAAACATGACTCATTGTACTGTAAAATCAAAAGAAACATAAAATTCATAAGTTGAGGAAATAAAGAAGCAGTCTTTTACAAGTACTTATAGTGATTTGTTTCCTTTATTTTTCAATATTCAGGGGCATCTTGACAGATATTAGATGGCATAAGGAAAATACTACCAGACAACTGAACCTGTATTATAAGCAGCATTGTCATCTGAGCTCTTCATCACAATATACAGTACAAAGGATCACTTTTCAGTTCGACATGTCCTTCCTTACCTAACGGATTGATCTTGCACTCTCGGGGTTCTAATTTTCTCATTAATTGTCTTAATTATATCAGTATAAAAGGTAAAGGATTAACTAGTTCTAGACATGCACTGTATAACATATCCATTCTAATACAGTGCATTTAAATGCATACACACATTACCTGGTTAAAGCAGAAACCTCGTTCCTTATAGGTTTCTGTTACCGAAATGCACATAGCACACTCCTTTCTGCTTGGTTGTATGACTGAGTCCTTGAAAGGACGAGGTACATGTGCTTCATGCCTTGTACCCAGTGCTGCTGAAGTAATAATAGCGCAAGTATGTCTACTTCAATAAGATATGCTTTAGGCTACTAGTTTCTTTAAAGAAGTTATCTGACTGCATAATGCACGTTAAATTTAAAGTGTTACCCTACCGTTTTCAAGATTGTTTTGGTGAGTTTAGCATTGTACGTTTAGCAAATCAACATACTGATTTCTAAAATATTGAGACAAATTATTTCAGCCAGGAGAACGAATAATGCGATCACCTGAACGTTTGCCTCTGGAAATGTACTGTGTAGATGCTTCTACTCTTTGTTGCTGAAGTCATGTGCGAAGCAAACACGTGTGCAGGCTGACAAAGTGCAACAGACATGCACAGACTAAAAAATCCTTAACAATAACTCAAACAAGGGTTTACATGGCCATATAATCAATTATTTGCGGAAAAACTACTTCTGATAATCCAGTTTCAGAATGGCCAATAACCCAATTTCTCTATTTGGAATAAGGGTTTACATGTGTTGCTTGCCTCAGGACCCTGGATTGGATTAAAACTGGTTTGATAATGAATGGATGAATGGGTGCATAAAAAATTATAAAGATGCTGCAGCTTTGTAATGTGATATAAAGTTGTAAACAGTGGAATTATTTAGATTCCTGATCGCTAGTAATAACTAACTTTTTTCCCTCCAAAGACCTACATACTGTATATGATTTCATGCCCAAACCTTCTCATGCACACAATTAGTTAAACTTCACACAGGGCCATGTGACAGTGCTGGTCACCCCACACTCCTTGTAGCATTTGGGAGATTCTTGAACCCATTACCATTAATAATGTACCCGAGTGATGAGCCAGCGGATGATGACTCTCCCACAAAGCACAGGGTAGGTGCATAAAAGTGCAAAAATGCTTTTATTAAAAACTTTCAAAAATCAAAAAAATAGTATCCAAAAATGCAGTGCAAATCTTCAATAAACAAATAATCCAATAAATAAACGAACAGCATCCAAGTGGAAATTAAAAACAGTTCAATAAATATTTTCTTAAAATCAGAGGTTAAAATCCGAGAGACTGCATGTCGCAGTTCTACCTTCTAAAAGCCAAAGTCTCCTCAGCTTATCTAATACAGGGTCTGGCAACCAAGGAGACACTCACCTGAAAGGCGTAGTCAACTATTCTATCCAGGCTTGGGTTCCCATTGCCAGGCCCTCGGCAACCGTGGGGCACCATGCCGAGCCGCATACATCTCATCAAATTTTTAATCTCACGTTTTTCATGGAGACTAGAGATAATGTTTCTGACAGAATGGGAGCCTATGTTGACCATCACTGGAAAACAGCAAACAATATCAACATGTAAAGTCATCCAGGCATATTCTTGCAACATTCAAAATGCTTTCATCTGTATTTGAGGTTGTTACACATCCCATTTCAAAACAATAGACATCAATATGGAATCGGCGTCTCTTTTGTGGCTATAACAGCCTCCATTCTTCTGGGAAGGCTTTCCACAAACTATGTCTTCATGGGCCTGGCTTTATGCACATGAGCATGATCATGCTGGAGCAGAAAAGGGCTTTCCCAAACTGTTGCTACAAAGCTGGAAGCACACACTTTCCTAAATTGTTTTTAATGGTGTAGCTTCAACAGTACCCATCAAAGGAACCGAGGGTCCTAGCCCAAAACATGAGAATCAGCCCTAGACCACTATCTCTCTTCCACGAAATTGTAGACACTGTGCAGTCTGATAGATAGCATTCCCCTTGCATCTGCCAAACCCATGAATCGCCCATCAAACTGACAGATAATGTGATTCTTCACTCCAGAGAACTTGTTTCCACTGCTTCAGAGTCCTGTGGTGGCATGCTTTACACCACTCAGGCCAATGCTTAGCATTGCACATAGTGATCCTTGGCTTCTGGCTATCTGCTCAGCCATGGAAAGTCATTTGATGGTGCTCTTGATGCACATTTCATGTACAGGTATTGCTTCCAGAGACAGTTTGGAACTCTGTTCTAAGTCAGAGAAGAGATAATAGGTGATTTTTATGTGCCATGCACTTCAGCACTCTGAAGTACATGGTCTACAACATGGTGGTTGAGCTGTTGTTGCTCCTAGACGCTTCTCAATAATAGCACTTAACAGGGCAAATCTAGCAGAGCACAAATTTCACATACTTACTTGTGACAAAAGTAGCATGTTTAAAGTTACTGAACTCTTTAGTATAACCCATTCTACTTCCAATGTTTGTCAATGGAGATTGCACGGCTATGTGCTTGAGTTGATGAACCAGTTAACACTGGATGCAGCTGAAAGATCTGAACTCAATAATTTGGAGGAGTGTTTGCATACTGTTGGCCATGTAGTGTACCTCCAGAAAATAAAAGTAGTCCACAAGCAGGAAGCAACTGTTGTGAAGTTGCACTTTTGAATTAAACACAGGACTCTTGAGCAGTGAATGAAGCCATCACAACAAACCACATGGGATAAGTAACATATAAAAAATATCAACAACAGTATAAAGGGATGTTGCATTGGTAGTTTCTCCTTGTGTTCATATATATTTTCTCAGAATGCTTTGGTTTCCTCCCAAGTACTATAGACAGGAAGGCAAGGTTCATTTGTAATGGAAATTGCCTCTGTATGAGGGAGTGAGTATATGTACGTAAGGGTGTGTGCCCTTTGTTGAACTGACGCCTAGTAAGGGTTTATTCTTTTCTTGTATCTAATGCTTCAGGGATATGCTTCAGCCACAGCAACTCTGAAATGGATTAAGTGGGTTCAATAATGGATATGCTTCCACACAAACCCAATTTATACTTCACCTAGATATGGCCACACTCATCTTCATTATTTTATTTGATTTTTTATTATGTATGATATGTACATCACAGTGGTGAACTGGTTTCCATTTCTGTCTCTTAGCTCTGGGAGACTGTGTTCAATCCCAGCTCAGCCATTGTCTGTGCGGAGATTGTATGTTCTTCTCATAACTATGTAGAACATTCTCCTGGTTATTATCCAGCTTCTCTGGTTTTGTAGCCCTGTTGTTAAATCATACATTTTAGATTGACTGGTCACTGTAAATGAGCGTCAAAGAGACTGACTTGTTGGTATCTGTTGAGTTCATAAAATAAATCCATCCATCCATCCATTATCCAACCCGCTGAATCCAAACACAGGGTCATGGGGGTCTGCTGGAGCCAATCCCAGCCAACACAGGGCACACATAAAATAAATGGATGCATAAAATGTTTCACATGAAGGTACTTTTCATGTCAGGTACTGGGTTTACCCTGCAGTACATGTTTCTTGGTTGTGCATTTCCCATTTTTTCTGTTAATATGCACCCATTTCTTCTTGTCTAATATTTTTTCTCATTTGTTTCTTTATAGAAAACTAGGAAGCAAAATTTAATTTTCTGTTTTTACATTGATCCTGCACATTATATTGGAAAGACAATTTACTTTATGGTTACTGCAGTAAAACTGAGACATTCAAATCTGCTACATATTAATGTGGACTAATTCTGGCAAAACCCAAAGTGCTAGAACTTGGTGATAATAAATGTACATAAGGCTTTAATTAATTTACAGGTTTACATTCCTTTTTACTTTTATACCGCTTCTCAGTGTTAATAAAAAATTAACATTCCATTACATGAAGTTGATTACACAAAAATGGACATTTATAGGTATCTAATAAGCTCAAGCTATTGTTGCAAGACATAAAGTAAATTATTCAAGTTCATTAATAGCTTTAAAAACAGTCAGTTAATATTCATAGAAGAGCACAAAAGGAAAATGACAAATTTGCTTTTCATTGGAAGATGTTATTTATTGCTTCTTACAATAAAACTAACCTATCTCATTAGGGATAAACATTGTCAGTTTAGGAAATACCTCATCCAGCTATTCAGCTGCATAATGGTTTTAGTTCTGATTTCTTTTTCTTTTTCTTGAGCTTGATGGTAAAGTAGCAATGCCACTGGCAAGACATTCCTTGGAGTCTCATCCATGTCCATTTCATATCCTCACATGGAACTGCTTGCCCCAAACCCAGGGCTTTTGAGTTAAAAGTGAATGCTTACCTAGTTTTGCTAAAGAGAATGTCCTGTCATCCCTGAAAGCCAGGTGAATTTTTAACTCTGAGGAGCCTCTTACATATCTTTCTCTTTGCCCCTTTTGTTTCACTTAACCCTTTTAGCTACCTGTCCCTGAGATGATAAGAGCAGAACACAAACTCAAAATCTTTGGATTAAACTGCAGCCTGCTTTACCACAGTGCATAAGGGGAATCCTCTTTAGCAAAGCTGGGTAAACACTCACTTCTGATTCAGAAGTTCTGCATTTGTGGCCAGTTTCTGTATGTGAGTATATCAAATGGAGAAGAGAGAAACAAAGACTGATTCTTTGACTAGGCAAGACTAGACATAGTTAGGTGTTTATAACCTTAACTACTTTTGAAAGGCAGCATACTTTGCAAAAGATTATTTGTGAGAAAACAAAGTTGTTTTTTTTTGTTTGTTTCATTTTTAGAAAACCATATACAGGTATGTGGTGGCATTTTCTAGAAGGCATGTGTCTCAGTGACTGCTGCTATTGTTGTTTCTGTTAGTTTGTGACTGATTGTTAATTTTATTTCTCGTATATAGTCTAATATTCAGGAATACTAGCGTATATTTCTGTAAAAACTCAATTTCTAAAATTACTTCTGGTATATTTGCTGTCTTATTACCATACCCTATGTTCTCGTGGGCTTGGTCTGCTTATTGAAATGTGGTATATGAAATTAAATTGATTGGGCTGCTTTTTCTGCCATATTTGTGTTTTTCTCTGGTTACTTTGGTTTAACTTGCATATCTCAAATACATGCTAGGTTACTTGGTGAATTTAAATTTTCCTTACTTGATCACATTGTGTAAGGTAGAACGCCAGTAGGATCTTGTTGGTCTTTTGACCTTGGACCCCTGCAGATATTTTTTTTCTCTCCAGTATCTCATCTGCTTGAAATGTGTTTATATTTTCTGTCCTCCCTGGCCATCGGACTTATCATTTTAATGACAAAAAGGCTTACAAACTAGTGCAAAATGATTTATTCTTCTTTATCTTTTACTTGTATATCTGTATTATTTAAGTGCATATTTATTTATTTTTCTTTACTATTTTTGGTATTTTATTTTTTTATTCATATATTTTTTATTTTTAATTTGCTGTTTTCTTGCCATTTGTTCTCAAACTTCTTGTAAAGCACTTTGAGCTACAGGCCTTGAAGGCATGGGCAATATATCAAGTACAACTATATGAATGACACTGCATTGTTTGAAAATAAAGCTAATAGGTTCCACCAAACACAGTCTGTAGTGTGTAATTTCTGCTGATTGGGGCACATCCTAAATGCTGTCTTCATTTGCCCCTTGTCCACTTCACTGGTGCCAGTTCCCAATCTGGAACCAGTTCCACTTAGAAAAACCTGGTGCTGATGCCATGCTGATTTTGGTGTGCTGATCTGGCAATAGGAACCCATGACATCCACAATGGTGGGCGGAGTTAGTGAGGCAACTTCAGACAGAGAAACTTGGAAGAGGTCAAAAACAGAATTGTGCCTGAGTTGTAGGCTGTTCAACATGATGAGACCAGCACTCAGCCTGGCTTAGGTGTGGGACCTCCAGAAGTAGCTGAAGCAACACCACTGGCAGCCAAAAAAGAGAAGTGAAGCCTAGATAGCTTCTTTAAGAGGCCAACGTCATCACCATTGTCTAATAGAGATGAAACTGAAGTAGAACTTTCAATTTACCTCCAAGAAGCTGAGATTGACAGTGAGACAAACCCACTTCCATGGTAGAAAGAACATGAACCTATCTTTCCAAATTTCAGACACCTTGCAAAGAAATATCTCTGAATCCACACCACTAGTTCACCCTCAGAAAGGGCATTTAGCACAGGTGGCAACACAGTGAACTGCCGCAGGGCATCTTTAAAACCAGAAGCAGTTAATAGACTTGTATTTCTTGCACAAAATTTGTAATGTAGCTTAAATGCCTTTTCTCGCCAAGGTTTATTTATTTAAAAAACATAGCTTAAAAATAAAAATGTTTCTATATGCTTTTTTTGTTATTTTTTTATGACAAATCTATTAAAGCACCTACTCCTACACTACCTAAGTATAGTCAGAAAACTGACTTTCTTGCAATAATGTTAATATTTTGTTTATGCCTGTGCTATTATAAAGTAAATCATATAAAGTTATTACTGTGCATTTAGATCCAAATCTATATCCTCTTTAATAAAATCCCTTTGTGCGTCCAGGTGTCCGTGTGTGTGTGTGTCTTCTGGTGAAGTGCGCATGCGCAGGGCAAGGTGTGATGTGCGATATTACTGTCAGAGAAAGTTAGAGGCGTTTTACGGAAATACAAATCAGTATTACTGCGAGAGGAAATTAAAGGTACACAATACAGTGATGCATATTACAGCCACATACAAGCCAGTATTACTGTCAGAGGAGATTAAAGGCATATTACCAACGCACACACCTGTATTACCGCCAGAGAAAATTAAAGGTATATTACGGACGTACAAGCCAGCGGACGTACAAGACAGTATTACTGTCACAGAAAATTAAAGACACACAATACACGGCGGCAGCCCACGAAGAACGGTCAGCTCAGCAAGTAAACATCAACAAAAGAAAGGATGAAAGAAAGAAAAATACGACCAAGAAAAACAATGAGGTCAAAGTCCCTTGTCATTTAATATAGACTGTTCCTACTAATGTTTATGCACTACTGTTCTAGCGCCCGTTATTGTAACGGGCTAAATGACTAGTATATATATAAAAGTCAATGTTTGTGTGTATGTGTGTATGTTTCAGCATCACTTCTGAATGGCTGGAGCGATTTTCATGAAACTTGGTACACATGTTTCTCATTGGTTGACTAAAAATACTGTAGGGTGAAATCAGCCCTAACCCAACCCCATCTGGGTAGGGTGGGGGGTGATCTTGCGGTCTTGCATGCATGTTATCAACCAGTTGACACTCAGAACAACCACCAGAGGGCAAACTGGAGGTGACTGCCAGCATTCTTTATGTCTGAGCACCACCGCACCCCTGTTGCTTTTGAAATTAAATAGAGTTGGACGATTCCGAGTGTCAACTGGATGATAACATATATACAAGACCGCAAGACAAGCACATTAGTGAATCTTCATTGTTTGTTAATTTATTTTTATTTTTAAAGTTGTGGGGTTTTTTATTATATTTGTCTCAAACAATTAAAAAAAAAAAACATTTCATTTTCCTCCAGGGCAGCACCAGGAATTTCAGCTAGTTAAATATAAAAACAATATAACTGTGTGGCTTTTTTTGAGTAAAATTGGACAGGAAAAATATCAATGCACATTGGGTATCAACATTTGGTCCAGAAATATTGTGATTTGAATTTTGAGCCATATTGCCAACCTTAATGCCTTGTAGGAAAATGTGCTATAGAAATAAACATTGTTCCCCTCTGTGAGTGAATGTGTGTGGTTGTGTGTGAGAGAGAGGGTGCCTAGCACTTCGTCCAGTGAGGACTGATATATAACAGCTCCACATGACCCTGAACTGATAAGTCTATTAAAAAATGTGTAAGATGGATGGCACAGTTTAAGTGATTGTGAGCATTAAAATTAATGTAAGTTGTTATTGTAACACAAGGCTATTAATGACTGTAAGGTTAAATTACTTGTTGAACAGTGTGTGGTAAAAAATAAATAAATAAAAACTAGACAGTCATGGAGAGAATTTGTTTCCTCCACAAAGGTATTGATTTGAGCCCAGGATGCTTGAGCTTTTGACAGCAGCCCTAAATGCTGTTACAACTACTTAAAATATGTGATACTGCAAAATCCAAACTGAGTGGGTTCTTAACTATAAGATGTTCTTCTATATCCATACCTGGTGGCATGGATCATGGACTATCTTACAGACAGACCTCAGTATGTGCGTCTCGGGAACTGCAGGTCTGACATTGTGGTCAGCAGCACAGGAGCGTCGCAGGGAACTGTACTTTTTCCGGTCCAGTTCAGCCTATATAAATCGGACTTCCAATACAACTTGGAGTCCTGCCACGTGCAAAAGTTTGCTGACGACACTGCTATCATGGGCTGCATCAGGAGTGGGCAGGAGGAGGAGTATAGGAACCTAAGCAAGGATTTTTTTAAATGGTACGAAGGAGCTGGTGGTGGATTTTAGGAGGCCCAGGCCCTCATGGACCCCGTGATCATCAGAGGTGACTGTGTGCAGAGGGTGCAGACTTATAAATACCTGGGAGTGCAGCTGGATGATAAATTGGACTAGACTGCCAATACTGATGTCTCTGTGCAAGAAAGGACAGGCTCGGCTCGACTATACTTTCTTAGAAGGCTGGCATCCTTCAGCATCTGCAATAAGATGCTGCAGATGTTCTATCAGACGGTTGTGGCGAGCGCCCTTTTCTACGTGGTGGTGTGCTGGGGAGGCAGCATAAAGAAGAGGGACACCTCACGCCTGGACAAACTGGTGAGGAAGGCAGGCTCTATTGCAGGCACGGAGCTGGACAGTTTGACATCTGTGGCAGAGCTAGGGGTGCTGAGCAGGCTCTTGTCAATCATGGAGAATCCACTGCATCCACTGAACAGTATCATCTCCAGACAGAGGAGCAGCTTCTGTGACAGACTGCTGTCACTGCCCTGCTCCACTGACAGACTGAGGAGATGTTTCCTCCCCCAAACTATGTGACTCTTCAATTCCACCCGGGGGGGTAAACGTTAACATTATACAAAGTTGCTGTCTGTTATACCTGCATTGTTAGTACTCTTTAATTTAATATTGTTTTTTGTATCAGTATGCTGCTGCTGGAGTATGTGAATTTCCCCTTGGGATTAATAAAGTATCTATCTATCTATCTATCTATCTATCTATCTATCTATCTATCTATCTATCTATCTATCTATCTATCTATCTATCTATCTATCTATCTATCTATCTATCTATCTATCGGGCAGTGCTATAAAGTGGATCTTGTATACCTAATCATTCAAAAATATTAACTTTTCTTAAATGTTAAAATATGTACAATTGAGATACTTAATGATGATGTTTGGAGAAATAATATTTGACTGCATTATTTTTGATTTTGTTACATGTTTAAAAGAGTAAGTTAAGAGGCCATCTGAATTTTAATGTAAAAATAATGTTATATTAATAAATATTCATTCTATAAAACTGGCAAACAGAGAAAAGAAGACAAAGAAAGGAGACCTGATGTTTAACCTACAGGAAGCATAGCATAGGTGCTTATTTTGGTGGTGAATTGGAGGTACAGACATGATTCTAAAAATAATCCCAAATATAAGTCAATCTAACAATCATAAGTTGGACTCTGTTTCTTTGTGCAGGTTTTTTTAAAATTGGCATTAGGTATTATTCTGCATAGTATAGTATATTCATTTGCTTTTTCTTTTCAAAGGGTACTACTGTTTACAATAAGAAGGGTATTGCAGGATAAGCCAGTTGGGGCATGATTGAAGGTAAACCAAAAATAAGTCTAATGTATAAAGGCATGGACAATATGCCTGTTTAATTCATGTTCAAAAGGAAAAAGTGTAGCTAGGGGCAGAGATATCAGAGAGATTTATTAGAATATTTCTTATAAAAATGTGACTGAAAATTGTACTTCAAAGTCTTTGCTTATGATGTTTGGCTGTGAAATGAGTCCTTAGAAATGTATGCATCATTTTACCATTATATATAAAAAGTGTATTTTACTAAAATAATGTAACCTGAATTGAATATATTTAACCCTTTGGCAATCAGAACACAATCAAGCATGTGACATAATTAAAGTACAAACTGAGTCAGGTCTCTCTGTGACACTGTTTAATGGACACTCAATTTGCAAACACAATCTACCAGATGGCAAAGACCTGAGTATAATTTTTACCTGTGGAAACGTTGATGGGTTAGGAGAAGGAAATACAGTAGTGAGACAGAGAATTAATATTATAACATAATGATTAAAAGTAACATATAAACATAAACAATGTATTTACCAGTGTTAGTCATGTGTTAGTTATAAGTTGGAAACCCCGTTTACTTCAAAATCTCCTATACTGAGATTACCACAAGGTAATAAAAGCATTTGCTCAAAATCCTGTGGTTTAATGCCATTATTCTAGTGCTGTTGAATTTTGTATGGTTTACAAAAGTCAACTAGTATATAAACCAAATTTAGGTCAAATCCCATTAAAGCAAATACTGAAGTAACACAGTTTTCAGAATAACAAATTATTTTTGTTAGCCTGGACAAATGTTAATACAACACCATGTTTAACGGTTTTCATTTTAAAGAAATGTATATTTCAGTATAGCAAACATTTTTTCGACCAAAAATGGCCACTGAAGATAATAATATGACTTAATGCCGTGTGTATACTTTCACAGAGTCTCAGGAACCCTGCAACAGCTGGTCTCTTTCTTGTTTAGACCAAAAGAAAGTGATAGTCTATTGCGAAATTTCCAGTCTCGGGCAGTCTTGGTGAGGCTTGGCAAGAGTGTAGACACTACATCATACACACAGCCAAATTCTGAGCCAGTGCTCCATCGAACATCTGTGAGGGTGGTTGTGTTGTGTTTGAGTTTCATAGTGCTTCTCAAAGTTTTCTTTGCAATGAACAAAAAACTTAGAAATGGTGTTAGTTTACTAAAAAAAAGGTTATATCTAAGATCTCATTTGCATTCTGTTTTCATACCTGTATTTATATAAAAAAAAGTTATATCAAATGTCTCAGTTTCAAATAAAATATTTTTTGCAGTTTAAGAAGCACTGTTTTTAAACAGGTATTGTCAAGCTTGGGTCACAAAGTTAAACAAGGGACAGAAAAGTGAGTCCAGGTTTTCAAGCAAAATACAGGTACATAGAGAAGGCAGGTACAGTCTCAAGGCTTCATTCAAAATAGGAGCTGTTACTTCAGTACTCAAGTACACGAGATAGGAGCCACAACACAGGGGCAATTTTCCTGCTTTAGCTCCCATCTTCAGATTAGAAAAACACTAGGGGCTCAGAATCACTGCTGTGGCAGACCAGGAGAGTGTGAGGAAGAACAGTTCAAAGCCTAGTGTTAAATGTTCTAAACATCACGCAACAAGAATGTTATGCTCAAGCCTGATCCTGCAGAGGACAACCAATTGCTGTAAAAGATGGTGAATCGCCTGCGACCCTGGTCATAATAGTCTTTTTTGAAGTTTTGATTGTACATAGGTCTCAGCATTTTTACATGATATTTTGGAAAGTTCTTGTTCTTTTGTTGCTAGGATATAGTCATCCAAGAGCTCTGTACATAACGCAAAAACCACATACTTTTTTGACAAAAATTACAATTTTATGGTCTGAAAATCAGTTTTAGTTTTCCACAGACACCATGGTAAAATCAACTTTTTACGATGTTTTGAACAATGTAGAATCAGAATGTAACTTAAATTGAAAAAAAATTTTTCACCCCATCACTAAACTTCCATTTATATGGAAGTAAAAAAGGTTCTCCAAGACAGAAGTGTCTACACATGTGTGTCCTAAAATTAACTACCATCTTCCAGTGAGTGATTGATTTAAAAACCAGTCATGTGATGCATTGGGCATGAGGTCATTGTTATCTAGCTGGCATCTGTCTAATTTATAGATGTAAAAAGTGGTTGTGTTAGTGAAAGCATCTCCTCTCAACTCTGGGTGGTGTTGCTTACCAGATGAAGTGAGACCAGGCAAATTCCTGTTAATATGCAAATAGGAAATGGCCATACGCAGTGCCATTCTGATGTATCTGCAAACCTAACCAAACAGAAAAGAGAACACATCCAGGATTGACATGTGCAATATTCACCCAGTCATAAGGGGACAGGTGAGCTTGTCATTATAGGTTTACATGTCATTATTGTCACCTCTGTATAGTACAGGGAAACTCTTACTTGCATGTGCTATTCTACATGCAACATGTCTACAATATATGTTATTAATCTACCAAATATTATTATTCAACTCCAAATTGGGCACAATGTCTGAGATCTAATTATGTGATATTTTACTCAATCTGTCTTTTCTATTTAAGCATCTGCTTATATTTGCTCAGGGCATCAGACCAAATTTTGATGTTTTTTAAATGTACTGAAAAGCTAGTAGGTAGTACTAAAGGGATACTTGCATTCCTCCTTATTTATTTCCAGTCATCATATTACTGGTGCATAGTATTAATTCTTGGCTATCTTAGTGCATTTACTAGTTAGGATGTTCCAGAGGCTACAGGAGAACACACTTTAGCATATCTAAGGGATTCTTTCCCAATAATTGGATGGCATATTTTTCTTATCTTACATTTTTCAAGCTCCTAGGAGTATAAGATGATTGTGTATGTTGCAAATGAAAGGAGAACATTTAATCCATAAATCTTCTCATAGTTATTATATAGCCTAGTTGTCATCATATTTCACCCAGATTTTTTTAAGGCTTCCACAGTCTCATCTTCAATTACGTGACTCTTATGTTTGTTCCCAATTTCCAAATCCCTTTGTGTAGAGAAGAACTCCTTAGTTTCCTTCTTGAACTCAGTTAGTAACCACTGGCATCCTTGAGTGAATGGTTCAGTATTTAATTGAAATAATTTTGCTTGATCAGTTTTATTGATGCTGTTGAAAATTTTCGAGATCTGATGTGAATCCCCTATAGCCTAAAGAAGTTTAAAGGGGCTTAGTAGAATCTGTTCCTCAGAGAGTTACAGATAGGGTGGCTGATGGAGCAGTCCTTACAGATAACACTGCAGTTGTGACAAACTGGGCTGGCTACTTTTAGCAGCTGTTTAAAGCTGATCCTTGGATATCTCTGGGTCAATGGTTCTTGAGGCTGATCCTCTAATTAGCTGTAAACAACCCAGTCACACTGAAATTGCACAGGTGGTGAACCAGCCGAGCGTAGGGAAGGCTTCAGGGATCTGTAATATCCGGGGTGAACTTCTCCAGGCTGGTGGTAAGGCTGTCTTCCTGGCATTACGAGCAATCTTTGCTTCCATTTGGGAGACTGGCAGATAACACTGCTCTCAGTGCCTGGTAAGGTCCTTGCTAGGGTCGACCGGAGCAGTCTAGTTTTACACCTAAGAAGTCTACCATAGACCGCATCCTGGCACTGAGGGTTCTCACGGAGCACAAACCTCAAACGAGTTTCTTTGCAGCCTTTGTTGATTTTCATAAAATGTTCAACTAGGTTTATTAAGTTGCCCTGTGGGACATCTTAAGAGTTTGTAGAATCCCCTCAAGGTTACTGGATATCATGGACGGCCTGTACACTGGTACTGTGAGTGCTGTGCAGAGTGGAATCAAAACCTCTGCATTTTTCCCAGTTGATTCTGAGGTTCATCAGGGGTGTGTTGTTGCTCCTACTCTGTTCAATGCTTGCTAGGACTGGGTGTTGGGCAAGGTCATGGGGTCCAGCGGGTGTGGGGTATCTGTTGATTCTAACTTTGCCAACAATGCTGTGATCTTCGCTGAGTCAATGTAGGCTCTGATTGGGGCTCTTGAGAGACTGAACAAGGAGTCTGAGTTTCTGGGCTTGCAAGTGTCCAGGATAAAAACCAAGATCCAGGCCTTTAATGACCTCTTAGGCACAGCCAACAGCAGTGTGTCTGTCTGCAGAGAGTGTCGACCTTGTCAAGAGGTTTACTTACCTCGGCAGTGACATTAATATCTCTGGTGACTCTTCTTATGAAGCCAGTAGACGGATTGGGAGAGCATGGTGGGTCATGAGATCACTGGAAAGGGTGTGGCACTCCCAATATCTATGAAAAAGGACGAAGGTCCAAGTCTTCAGAGTCCTGGTACTTCCTGTCTTGCTATATGGTTGCGAGACATGGATGCTATCCAGTGACCAGAGACAAACACTGGACTCCTTTGGTACTGTGTCTCCTCGGAAAATCCTTGAATACCGCTGGTTTGACTTTGTGTCGAATGAGCGGTTGCTCACGGAGTTCCAAATGAGGCACATTACCTGCATTGTGAGGGAGTGTCAGCTATGCCACTACGGCCATGTGGCAAGATTACCTAAGGATTGACATAAAATCTTCCTCCAATTTTGCCATAAATAGGATTGCATAGTGAGGTGCAAACCAACAGCCCATTGCAGTCCCCATTTGTTGCAAGTAGAAGTCTTGTTCAAATGAGAATAAGTTGTGCATCAAAGTGAATTTTATCATTTGTATAACTGATTTTGTGGGTAAATAATGTTGTTTAAGGTATGTTTCACATGCCAGTATGCCATCATCATGGGGGATGTTTGTGTCAAGTGTCTCAACATCCATTGTGGCCAGTAAAGTTCCCTCATGGAAGGGGCCTATAGCAGACAGTTTTTTTAGGAAATCAGTGGTGTCCTGGATGTCGCTGGTTGTATTGTGGGTGAGGGGTTTAAGGATGTGCTCCATCCATCCTGACACATTTTCTGTAAGGGAATCAATTCCTGTGACTATAGGCTTTCCTGGGTTCCCTTCTTTGTTGATCTTAGGAACCATGTAGAAGTAAAATATTTTGGAGTTCTCAGGAATTAAACTGTTTACATGATTCCTGATGTCAAGAGGAAAGCTACTTATTATCTGTTTTAGTTCCTTCTTATAGAGATCTGTGGGATCTTACTGTAGTTTGTAATAATGCATAGTATTGGACAATTGTGCCTCCTGTATATAGTCAGATGTGTTCTTGATAACTAAGGCACCCTCATTGTCTACTGATCTCTGGATTTTCCCTTAGTGAATGTATGTCTCTCCACTCATCAATAGTAATGTTTTCTACCTGATTTTGCTGCCTGTTTAGGATCCCTGTTTTGACTCTCTGTCAGAAACAGTCTATATAATTGTCCAGGGTGCAGCATGTAAAATAATTTTTAGTAGTTCTTCACTTAAAAAAATGTTTTTATTCAATTAAAAATGTTTTTCAAAATGGTATTAGAGCCCGGGACATATTGTAATAACAGAAAGGCAAAAAAAAGTCTAATTTCTGTATGTAAATTAATTATTATCTATAGGCTGGTCCAGATCTAATTATGCAATTATTGCATTGCATTGCATTAAAAGTTGCAGTTAGATCTGGACCACCTATATTGTATGATGACTGTTTCTTAAGCAGTAGAAAGAAAAAGGTTTGAACATACCCATGACAGGATTTCTTTCTCGTGTCACAGATAGATTTCAAAACAGCTTAATAGTAACTTTAGCCCTTCTTGGTAAATTAGGAAGCACCTGTATGTTCTAAGCTCTGTGAAAGACTTGACCTGACACAATGAATACAGACATTTTTCACACAATTTGTGAGTGCGGTTGTACAAATTACAGGAACAATATGGTTCAAAACATACAATTATTTTTACTTTTCAAGTTGTGAATGAGATTGTGAGCAAAAAATTTAAATAAGGAGAAAACATTATCTGAAACAACTGAATGGAATTATATTCAAAGCCTGCTCACGCACAGGCAGTACTCATGTTCACACAACCCCAATTTAAAGTTGCATGTTAATGTCAAGAACACATCTTTAGGTGTGTTGGAGGAAAACCAGACAAACGGAGGAAAACACATGCAGACATGTAGACAACATGCAATGTCAAATAGGTCTGCCAGCCGTCCTCATTTTCATGGACATGTCCTAATTTTTAACACACAATGGACTATCCAGGAGAAATTTATAAAATGTTGAAAATTTCCGAAATTTTGGCTCCTAAAATTTGAAAATCTCCATATCCTAATCATTGATAAAATTTGAAAGCTGTACACCAATCAGCATTTGCAGAAGTAGTGCTCACATATTCTTCCCAGAATCTTAACTTCCATTCCAGCAGTAAACAACGCAGATATTGACAAGAATAGTCGATGTCTGTCCAACTAGGCATTTTCACTTCATCTTTTGAATTCAGCTTTATCTTCTTGGCAAGTACACAGTTCATTAAAAATGTTGTTCCTTTCCTTGGTTATTTGTAATCGTAATTCACCATTTATTCAAAATCGAAATTACTATTTCACATTCTCTATGTGAGATCTTAATTTTCGATTCTTCTTTCATCAGCTTGGTTAAACAAGAAATTTCATACATCCTGGTACAGTCTGTCATATTTAAGTGTGAGTAAGTACTGCTTTGTAATGTTTTAATGGAAAATATTGTTATTACCACCCGTTGTTCCAAAATGGATTTATAATTGTAAATGAATGAATCAGCTATTAAAGTTTCAGTTAATTAAACAAAATCACACATTTATTCTGTCATATAAATGCAATATCTTTTAAGTTATCAGTTGATCAAGTAGTAAGTCACTTCTTCAAGTAATTTAATAATATTTTCATAATTCTTTCATTTACCTAAATTCAGGAATACCCATTATGTCGAAAAGAAACTGCAAGTTCACAAACTACTTGGACAACAAATATCCTTGTTTTCGAAAGGGCAGAACAGATTCAATTAAGGGGCTAATGCTTACAAGATTCAATTTCAGTAGCATGCTAAGTAAAGATTTCTATTCATATTTATCCAAGAACCAAGATTTACTGAGAAAAATAGCTTCAGTGGAAGAATATAAAAGAATGTAGATAAATGCAAATAAACTAAATTGAAAAGAGTAAAATTATTTTTATTTTACTAGAAGTGACTTTTCCATGTGTATCATTTTTTACAGGTTTACGACAGTTAAGCTATCCAAATAAGAATGGAATCTGTTAATTTAAGAGGCTTGACATACTGTATTCAAAATATTTAATGGGTAATTAGTTTGTCAGTGATTGTGGCCATCAGTGATAAACTGCTACTAAATGTTTATATCATTTTAAAAAACCATAAAGCAGTTTAAAGGCATATTATGGCTTCATTTCCAGAGAAAGGGAGTTGGCAGCCCTAACCTCAAATGGGCAACTAGACACAGGACTGATACCCAGGACTCTTGATCTGTCAGGCAACAGTGCTATCCAATGTGCCACCATGCCGCCCAGAGTGCAAAACTGTTATACTTCACATATTAGTACAGACAAGCTCAAACACAGCTGTAGCACAAGTTGAATTTAAATAAGCTTTTTGCCTTCTTTTCATTTTACTGCATAGTATCTGCCTTGTCTGATACTCCTTGTTACTCAATTGTAACGACCATTTGATTTTCCCATTTAGGGAAAATACAGTTTTACATTGACCTTGACCTTAATGTTAATAGTGTAATGTTTTTGCTTTCAAGATAATACTTTCTGAGGGAGTTTAACCATGGTTGGAAGTGCTTAACCTATGACAAGAAGTAAGAATTTGCAGACTTATTAAGTCCATGAAGCATTTTTTTTTACAAATGTGTGAAATTGGTGTGGCTTGCATTTTAATTAGGCTGCAACACTATGCAAACTAACTTTCAAATTATTTAAATGATCTGTTTGAGTTTGCATTTTAAAACATTGTTTACAGTAAAAGTATTAAATATACAGCCATATATGCTTTTAAAAATATTTAATTTTAATATAATAATTACAGGTGAGGTGTGTTTTGCCCAGATATTTTTTTTTATCTGTAAGAACAAATTATAAGAACCATTAGTTAGTTAGAGTGTGCTTACCTTTCACTTGTAAATTCATTTTTATTCAAGGTTACTTTAATGAATATGGACAAGTGCTTTCAAAATGAAGAGAGATCATCACTTTCCATAAAAATATAAAAATATAGAGCATTGGAGATGTTTGTTAAAACTTATGTAACTTTTGTTTTAATTATACAGATATAATAAATGATATTGCAGCCATTAGCTCTAAGAAATAGTCAGTCTTACAACATTTAAACCGTTAGATTACATTTTAAACCATTATACTACAGTTGTGTATTATTTAATATTTTCTTGAGCTTTATATAGCTATAGAAGAGTTTCCCAGTGTGACTCTAGCCACAGGTCTCAATGCATTAGCAGCATGAGTAGTGACAGTAATGACAGTGGCAGGATAATATAGATCACTATCTTTTGGGAGTATGCCTTTAAAAATCAGTGTGCTGGCTGGATGGTTGAGTAGTGACCAACAGGCACAGGTCACAAAGTTTGGAATCTCAAATCAAATCAAATAGCCTTTTATTGTCAATTTACTATATGTGCAGAACATACAGGAGAATCGAAATACTGTTTCTCTTCTTTGTAGTACAATAAAATATATTTAAAAAAAGTATAAAAGTATAATATATAAGATAAATAGCATTAGAACTTGTAAAGTAGACCTGTGTACAATGTGCAATAGTCAGTAGTGCAAAAGCCAATTACAGTAAAAAATGAGAAGGTGCATTATAGAGTAGCTTATGAGATGTACAAAAAGACAGACATCAGCAGATGTAATATTGAGTCTTTATATAATACCAGCTGAAGTAGAGTACTTGGTAGATAGTGATTCTTGTTACGGTCCAGAGGCAAGAGGGGAAGGTAATGGACAGAGTTTAGCATCATGACAGCTTGGTGGATGAAGCTGTTAGACAGTCTTGTGGAGCGGGCCCGGAGGTTCCGGTACCTTTTCCCTGAGGGGAGGAGGCTAAAAAAGGAGTGTAAGGGGCGGGAGGAGTCACCAGCAATGCTGATGGCTCTACAGGTGAGACGGGCGTGGAAAATGTCCTTGAGGCAGGGCAGTGGGGCACCAATGATCTTACTGGCCGCATTCACTATGCGTTGCAGGGACTTCCTACAGGAGGCAGTGCAGCCTCCATACCACACAGAGATGCAGCTGGTGAGGATGCTCTCGATTGTCCCCTGGTAGAAAGGGCATATGATGGGGGGTGGAACTTGTGCTCTCCTGAGTTTGTGTAGGAAGTAGAGGCGGGTTTGAGCTTTCTTGGCCAGTGATGTGGTGTTATCTAACCAGGAGAGGTTCTCGGAGATGTATGTTTGCAGGAACTTGGTACTACTTACCCTTTCCACATGCTGCACCATCGATGGTCAGTGGGGGGTGCTTTGAATGATCTTTTCTGAAATTGACCACAATCTCTTTGGTCTTTCCCACGTTCAGGAAGAGATTGTTGTCTTTACACCACTGGACCAGTTGGCTCACCTCGTTCCTGTAGTTGGCTTCGTCATTGTTGGTGATGAGGCCAACCACAGTTGTATTGTCCACAAACTTGACAATGTGATTGGAACTGTAGATAGGTACACAATCGTGGGTCTGTAGGGTCAAAAGCAAGGGGCCGAGCACACACCCTTGTGGGGCCCCTATGCTCAACGTGATGGTCTTAGAGGTGTTATTGCCGACCCGCACATTTTGTGGCCTCCCTGTAAGAAATTCCAACACCCAGTTGCAGAGAGAAGTCTTGAGTCCCAAATGGCTGAGTTTTTGTAGTAGCTGCTGGGGAATGATTGTGTTGAATGCTGAATTAAAATCTAAGAACAACATTCACACATAGGAGTTCATTGAGTCCAGGTGGGTAAGGGCTGGATGGATAGCAGCACTCCTACTGGTTAGAGAGAAGTTAGAATGGGTGGCCACCACTGCACCATAAAATGTGGAGATTTGGAGGATTAAGTGCCCTTGTGCTCCTTTCAGATTAGTGTCATCATATTACGCGCAGAGCCATCTATTTTTAAAACCTCTTTAACCACACTAACATAGCATATTTCACATTTCAAAACCAGTTATCTAGAGCATTAGAAGAATGTTGATGAGATCAGAACCATTCAGCCCAACAAGCTTACCACTTCTTGTCACCTAATGACTTTAGGTCGAAATGTGACAGCCACTAAAGTGCAGTTGTTTACCACAGTACTTGGTAACTTATTCCATGCACCTATGGCTCTCTGTGTGAAGAAAAAATTGTGCAAAATCTACCCTTAACAAGTTTCCTAGTGCTGTTGTTGATACATTTATTTTAAAGTAATAATTGAGAAACAAATTCTCTTAACATTAGCAATCCTTGAAGCTTTCAAAAAACGTTATAATGTTAGGCCACCTTAATTCCTTCACACCTCTTCATTAACATCTTTGTTTTGCAAATGTGTCAATCAGCACTGGTAACAAGCAGCCTGCTCACTCACCTGCCACAACCCTCCCCCCCACCCCCCCCCTTAGGTAGCTGAAGTCATGTCAGATGCTGAAGTCTCTTTATCTGGGAGTGAGGTGTCTGGAATTGTATAAGGTGAATAATATATCATTATTTAGAATACATACATACAAATTTGCACCAGATGTTACAGACTGAAATCAGATGTATGTTTTTATTGTGTAATAGTAATAATAATAATAATAATAGCAGCTCACTACTCAAAAAGGGGACTGAAACCTGCAACCTTTTGATTACGAGACAGCAGTTCTTACCTCTGCACCAGCCAAGCAGACATGTCAACTTTCTGTTGATTGATATTTGGGCTTGGGTTTTTACTTATTGACAGCAACATGTAAACTGAATTATTTCTTTTTCTTTGGTTATATTCTTGAATAAAAGTGCACATGTTCATTATACCTTTTGTGAAAGTGTTTACTTGATATTTGGACTTCAGTCTTCAAACATTATACACTTCACGTGAATATTTTGTCATTGTTACTATAGCATGAAAAATGTTTCTGTTTTAGCTATGTGTTCAATATTTCTTGCCTCGCATTTCCCGTCATCCTACATTTACCCAGATCGTTGTAGACACAGAACACACATGAAATGTATGTATTCCAAATAACAATATATTATTTACCCAATACAATTCCAAACACCTCACACCCAGATAAACAGACTTGAGCTGGGAAGACTTTAGCTGCGTTGATCGGGGATGAGATAGCAGGCTGCTTGCTGATTGTGCTGATCGACACATTGGCAAAACAAAGATGCTGTTAAGGAGGTGCGAAGGAATTTAAGGTGGCCCGGCATTATGACTTTTTTTGTAGGCTTCAGGGATTTTAGTGTTAATAATTTAAAATAATTGATTCATACCATCTCTTGACTGGTGTTTGTTTACACTAAAAAGGTTTATCTCCTTCTCCTCACTCTTCCCTCTTAGCTTTATTTCATGATAGAAATCACTCAACTAAAAGCTCATTTTTTTTACTTTAGTGTATTACTTCTTAACTAATCTCTGTAATGTTTATTAAATTGCTTAAAGAGTTAATAAGTATCACCTTAGAAGACAGAGTCAGGGTAGGCGGACCCCAGTATACTGTATATATTACTGTTTACCATTGACCAGGCAACGTTAACAAGCAGCCAAGAGAGTCTACAGAAAATCTTGGACAGGTTGGCTGAGGCATTTGAAAAGTATGGTACAAGAATCAAAAATAAGAAGATGAAACTAATGAGTATAAGTAAAACTAATATAAATTAGAAATTCAAGTATTTAGCAAGGAGTCTGAACAAGTGAAGGAGTGGCTGATGCCTTTACAGAATCTTACAAAGGATGCCAGCTGCCATGAAAGAATTTAGGGATAAATTGCAATTAGAAAGGATAAATTTTACAAAAGGAAGGAAATGATGCTGGATAGTCTGCTAGCCAAAAAGGAGAATACTTAAAATTCTTATATGGCACATAGTGCTCTATGGGTCAAAAATATTAATATTGAGGGGAAAATGAATTAGAAACATGAGAGACATTCAACATGTGGATATGGAAGCAGATGGAAATGATTAGCTTGACCCAACATAAAACCATTGAAAAAATGCTGAACATTGTTGACGATGATAAAACAATCATGAATATAAGAAGATAAGAAGACGACTAAGAAGAATGCTACATGATTAAATAGCAGAGCAGGACTAAAGATCACTCAAGAATAAGGCAATGAACTAAGCAGAATGGCATCTATAAAGACCAGGACCTGCTATTGTGAGGCAAAGAACTTGATGATAATGATGATGATGAAATGGTCGCTGTTTAAATGTCTCAAGTTGTAGTCTGGCTTATTGGTATCCTGGTTCGATTTTTTTTTTCTAATTTAGTGACTGATGTGTCAAGTTTAGAAATTATGACATTCTCATATGCAAGAAAAGCTTTAATTTTTCACATGAGAGCAAGAAATAGCTGTATACCTAGAGATTCTCTGACAATCAGGAGAGGGTAGTAACGACTCAGACAGCCTAATTTCAAAGTTAAACACCATTAACAGTACCTAAGTTTGTGTGCTAAATCAAAGTGTGACTGTGTTGCCTATTTTCAGATAGTGTAGTTTAGTGATCAAGGTGCTGAACTTTAAATGATAAACTTGCCAGTTCATTTCCTACTGGTGACTTATTGTATGACCCTGAGTAAGACTCTTAACCTTCCTGTGCTTCAACAATATAAAAAAACCAAACAAAAAAAGTATTGGATTAAAAACATACAACAAATTTCAGCTCTGATACTAATACTGATTCATGGCGAGTGCCATACTAAAAAGGGTCCATACATTTATTCTGCTTGCTAAGCTGCTGAAGTGTTGAAGTAACTACTTAAACATTCTTAAATGTGTTGGTCACTTTTTGATAGTTTAGAAAAGGTGTTAAAATGGATTCCCTCTTGAATCTGTTGCTTTTTGACAAATAAGACCAGAATAACTGGCAGCAAAAAGTTTAACAGCTAAGAATTAGGAAAAAGGTTCTCATTGTAACAAAGGTGACTGATTTTGTTTGTGTGGCACAGCAGATAGAGGCTGTACAAACTGGCATTAGGACCCATGTTCCTGTATGTTTTCCCTGACACCTCCAGAAGCATACAGAAACATCATGTCAGTGATGGGAAGTAGATCAGGTGGATGTGCAGTTAATTGTGGCTTTCTCCGACTAATGTGACTGATACACAAATGTCAGACTGAGTTGTCAAACTGAAAGGGGCCTGACATAAAAATGACAAACTTGTTTTTCTATAGGCTGAAACATCACACAGAGGTAACTGTGATTGATAACATGTCAAGAAAGCAAATGCTCCCAAATGACTTTAACAGTCCCCATTTCATCGTATAATTTTTAAACCAATAGAGGCACAGGCTATGTATAACTCTTTTCTCTTTATTTTAGATCCCCGAAAGATCCACAGCAGAAGATCATCAAGCGAGTCATTGCCCTTGAAGGGGACATTGTGAAGTAAGAATTTATTTTTTGATGTTATGGTACAAAGCTTTATCATTTCTTGTATATGTAGAGTTCTGAGTCATAAACATAATTCTTGACATGTTGAAATATTCTTTCTGGGATATACTGTAAATATTAATATTTAGTATTGTTTGTATTCCCTTGTTTTAGTATATGGATACGAGAAAGGTTGCTGACATTTTTGTCTAAATCTTGCACTCATTTGCATCTCCTTTACAGCCAGTCAGCGGACATCAAGTACTATATACTTTTTACAGAGTAATAATTAACAACATGAATAATAAATGTATATTTCAACGACTAGTATCATAAGTTCTTAGTATCATTTTGTGATTTTTTTGTATAATGTGTAAAGTGCCAAAAAAGTATAAAACGCAAATTAACTGTTCAAGCAACTCTACCATCTGTTGAATTCATGTTCATAATTAAAATTTCTGTATTTTTGCCTGTTTTTGGCAGAGAATTGAATGTTTAAAATCACATAACAAAGAATGCTTTTAAAGAAGCTGTTTCCACTATCGCTCAGTTACTCTAATCTTTATGTTGGCAGAGCTCCTGAAGTTATAGTGTATCAACAGATTTACATTTCCTAATAAACACTTGCAAGAAAGTTTAACTGGAGGCCATGTAATTTGTAATATCAACCAGGAACATATATAATGTAAATGTAAAGTGTGAAATAAAAAATAAGAATTATAATAAATAATAATGAGATAATTATACATAACAATTGTTATTTCTGTGCATTTTAAAAAATAAGTTTCAATTAGTTAAGTACAGTATGTGTACTGTACATTTATTTTAACATGTTTTACTTAATGTAGCACCTTGAACAAAAAGAAAACAACAAAAAAAAAACTCTAAGTGCTATAAAAGTCAGAAAGGTAACAAATAAAAATGTTAAGATTGATTTATAAGCACCTATAGCAGAAATCAATTACGTTTTGGATCTGAAACTCTCACTCTCATTGCTTTAAAGTGTCCTTGATAAGAAGAGCAGGATTCTCTTTGCAGCGGACTCCTGTAGCATTACTTTGAAAGTATGTGATTTTATAAAAATAAACCTTTATTTAGAATTTAGCCTACTCTTGACATTCTCTGGTGATGATGACAATGGGGCTCTCTTGATTTGAGAAGTGGATCCATAATCTCTCATTTTCTTTTGCAACTGTGAGCTGTTAGGTGCCTATGAATTCCAAATAAAACTGAAGTTTTCCCTGGCACTGGACTGTCACCTTCTCTGCAGTGCCTTCTATGAAAGCAGTTAAGCTCCTTTGTCTTTTCTGTTGCTCTTTCGCTTTTTGATAAGTTTATAACTTAGTCTCATCCAGCCTATTTGAGCATTAGTAAGGAACTCTAGGTCAATGAAGGTACCACAAGCAGTAAGGTCCAATAAACATAATTAAGCTAACATCACTTAGCTGTGATGCCCCGCGCCAATGTGCATATGGCACAATCTCAAACCCAGGGCATCTAGTAGATACAGACCAAAAATGGTGGGGGAAAATAGTGAAGCTTTTATTTAAAATGAGAATAAAGAATATTATAAAAAGAAAAAAAGTGTTGTGGCATCAAAAAATATGACTCAGTCTCTGATGACATAATAGAATAAGTATCACAAAAAAAGCAAAAATATTTTCAAATAAATTAAAATAATTATTTTTTTCTTCCTCCAATTGTTAAATCATGAAAAAGAAAGAGTTTCACAAAAAAAAAACCTATTTACAAAAGAAACTACTGACTCACCAAATCTACCCACTTCCTCAGAAGTAAACTAGTAATATGGCCTGTCACACACTCCATCCCTTAAATTCCAGGTCACAGTATAAGAGTTAAATGCAAGACTACTGAGTATTGCCCCAGGACAAGTGGCAACCTGGAAACTACTTAGCAGGGGATACACAAAAGGCACCCCTTAAATTCATAACAAGATCTCCATTTACAACATACAATGGTGGTGACCTGTAAAAACAAAGAAGACAGATGTCAATATAAAAAAAAATAGTACTTTACTGAAAACACTTTAGATTCTGTCCATTGACCCTCCAACTTTTCTTCTTTTGGTGGACATCCCAGCGCTCTGCCACTCATGTCATATCTGGAACAGCAGTCTGGGATTCCGGGTGTCATAAGCTTGCATATCAGGTTAGATTGATCCTGACACCATTTGAAATTGTCCACAACAAAATGCTGTTCTGTTATTTTCTAGCTGGTCTTGTACCAGAACTGTACAATTGACCAGGTTTCTTCATCACGTCACTTTGCATGTTCCTCAGTGCTTCACTTTTACCTGGTCCTTTGGGTGGGCACCAATAAAAGTACCCTCATTTCCCCCATCAAGGTATTCTGTTCGACTGCCTGATGCCTGCACCACCTTCTATTCTATCACGCTCTATTGTAGGCATGGAGCTGGACAGTTTGACATCCGTGGCAGAGTGACGGGCGCTCAGCAGGCTCCTATCAATTATGGAGAATCCACTGCATCCACTAAACAGTGTCATCTCCAGACAGAAGAGCAGCTTCAGCGACGGACTGCTGTCACTGTCCTGCTCCACTGACAGACTGAAAAGATCATTCCTCCCCCAAACCATGCGACTCTTCAATTCCACCCGGGGGGGGTAAACGTTAACATTATTCAAAGTTGTTGTCTGTTTTTACCTACATTTTTATTACTCTTTAAAATTGTTTTTTTTTGTATCAGTATGCTGCTGCTGGAGAATGTGAATTTCCCCTTGGGATTAATAAAGTATCTATCTATCTATCTATCTATCTATCTATCTATCTATCTATCTATCTATCTATCTATCTATCTATCTATCTATCTATCTATCTATCTATCTATCTATCTTTACTTTTAAATATGTACAGTATGGAGTATAATACTCTTTTATTGACCTTTATGCAGTGATAACTTTAATAAGCATGTTTTGAAATATTTACTAACATTAAAAAGGGGAGAGAAAAGGAATATCACAGCAACTTCTAAATCCACAGATAGTACTAAAATAACATCAATTAAGGTATAACTCAGAGTAATAATAAGAAAACGTAATGTTTAAACAAGGTGCAAAATAGTATGTATTCTAGATTGAAAACTCAAGCCTGATCACTGTCCCTGTGGAGTTTGCAAATTCTTCCTGTATATGCATGGATTTTTCTCATAGTTCTGTGCTTTTTCTCCTATTTCTGAAAGAGCTCAGTGTACCTGTGGCTGTGTATCTAAGAGTTAGATCCTTCTCCACATCGCTGCCAAATGGTTTGGTTTTTCTCTTGCTCCTGACATTTCTGGGATAGTCTTTGCCCTCCCATCACCACAGATTAAATTTAGTGACTTATTTAATTAACACTAGAATTACCAAAGCCTACGAAAAAACTTGTAAATCCGTCCCACTTTAAATCCCTTATCCCTTCGTACCTCTCCGTCAGTGCCTTTTGTCCTGTAAATGTGTCAATAAGTAGCAAGCAGCCTGTTATCACATTCCCCACTGCCGCACAGTTTTCTCAGCTCAAGTCTGTTTACCTGCGTGTCATTTGCTTAGAGTTATATAGAGTGAGAAGTCAAGCAAAATGACACCTTTTATAAATGCTATATCGTTATTTGGAACACATGCGTTTCATGTGTGTTCCGTGTCTGCAACAATCTATATAAACACATCGTTAAAACAGAAACGTTTGTCATGTTTTAGTAATAATTGACAAAATGTAGACATGAAGTGTATATAGTGACTCCTGCTATATCGTGGTTCAGCTATCGCGCCCCCGCTACATCGCAGATTTATTATTATTATTATTATTACTAGGGGGCGCTGCCCCCTGCCCACTTTGCTCGCCCACCCCTGGGTTTGATTTACCGGATAAACAATTTAAAGAGATTGCTATTTTCATGGGAATTGTTACATATGCATTATTTTCATTTTTACTTTAAAACTTTTGTAAAAACAATATTTGTCCTTTATTTGGTGCTCCAGGAGTGGTTAAATCTCTTTCTTGCAGGACTTATAATGCTGTTCGCGTTGTGAAGGGGGGGTCTGAACGCACGCTAAAGAGATGCGATTAGTTCAGCTAGTGTCTTGCTGCTGCTGCTGGCCAGCTGTGTGTTCTGCTTGTCGCGCTTTGCGTCAATCACTTAAAAGCCTGTACAGCAGCTGTCCTTTTGCCACTTCAAGTCTCTGCTGCTAGCGTTCTGAAGGAGGAAGGTAGGGGCTTGGGGGGTGTGAGGGCTGAACGCATGCTAAGGAGAAGTGCTCGGATCATCTGCTGGCTTGCTGCAGCTGGCAAACTGCATGTTCTACTTGTCGTTGTTTTAAGAGCTGGGAGCACCTGAAGTTTATCTGCCAAAAGCATTCCAACAACTGCTAGGTTAGATGTCAGTGAACTTGTTTTAAATTGTTTGTAAGTAGGGCATGACGTGCAAAAGTCACCGTCTCACGGGTTTTGCTTCCTAAAGTTGTTATGTCTATTCTTGTGTGTCGTCAAAGTATCTTTCCGAGATGATCTGGTCTCGATTGCTTTGCTCAAACCCCCTGGAGGCGCGCTATGCTCCTGCCACTTTGCATCTCTCCCACTTGCGTTGTGAAGGGGGGAGCTGAATGCACGCTAAGCAGAAGTGGATGGATCAGCTACTGGCTTTGTGCTGCTTCTGCCAAGATGCCTATTCTGCTTGTCGCTCTGCATGTCGATCATTTAAAAGCCTGTACATCAGCTGTCCTTCTGTCTCACTGCCTTGTCTTGCGTGCCATTAAAATGTCTCTTGTGGAATGTCAAATTGTCTTCTGAGAAGATCACGCCTCGTCTCCCTACCAAGATTTTTTTTTTATAATAGAGAGATTTTACTCATATCCTTAGCCTGACATCCACACATCATATGTGTTTACAAAGTGTGTTTTAATACGTTTACATGTGTTTAAAGCATGTGGGAGGGGTATTTTAAGGCTTAAACTTAAAAAAAAAAAGTTTATTTATATGGTCTTTCTATATCACGGATTTTCATCATTAGCTGATGGGTCTGAAATGTAACTTCCAAATATCAAACACTTTCACAAAAGGTACAAATATAACAGAACAAGTGCACTTCTATTCAAGAATAAAACTGCAGAAAAAGAACCCGCGTTAGGGTGTGACATTGACACGCTTTGGGTACGACGAAACTATATATAGTTTCATTAAGATATCTTGAACACAGCTTTCTGTACACATTTTTTAAATATCATATTTCTCATTCACATAAATCACCAGACCAGTTGGTGCTATTGATGATTTTTCTGCCACTTGTTTTGGACTTCAAGGAAGTGTTGGGGTTTCAGCTGGGTCATCTCTTTTAATCCTATTATAACTAATAACAAATAAGAAGAACACTCGATGGTCCTACAGACAATTTAAACAGAAACAAAAAGGAGTCTTCTCTCAAAGGTAACTCATTGATGAGGTCTCCATCGGATGCTCCATGATACTTGCTGTTTGGGTCTGAAATGAGACACCTTTCTCTGAGGTGTTTACTCTTTTATAGTCCTCTGGCCAACAGGGGAGGAGTCAATTGCCCTCAGTAGGTGTCTTCTTGCTGCTGTGGGTGACATAAGAGACAACAATGTTAGTGAATGTGCCCCCCTTGCACCGGTATAGCATCACTTACCTTCAATAAACCTGGAAGGTGATTGTCCAACACGCATGCATGACAGACAACATGTGTATGTAGTTTTCAGGTGTAATAGTTAAAGATGTGTTTAGCATATTGATGTTTTAGCTTACATCTGGTGGGGCTTTTTGCCATGCTGATGCAGGGTAGTAGTCAATAAAGAAGAAGTTTGAACTGGGTCAATAAATATTGGAAAAGGAAGCTCTTAAGGAAATGATTGCAAAAATCAGCAAGTACTTTACTGATGTCCTTTATTTTCTGTTTATTTGCTAAGAAGCCTTCACTGATAAATTCTTGAATTAGTCTGAAAGTGGTACCTCTTATTGACTTCACAGCTTTAATACACAAAGAGAGAGGAAGACAAAAAAAATGAAATCAACCAGCATGCCATGTTCTTCATGTCCATTTCCATAAATACTATATAAAAAATGAGCATGGGCACTTGCTAAAATTAGAAGATTGCTTACTAATCTTCGTTTGAAACATCATTAAAGCATGTTCTATGCATTAATAATTTTTGTAGCCTAATTAAGAATAATGAAATGTAAACTATTTTTTTAATGCCCTGTTGCTTTATTTTCTTAACTGTTATCATTAAATTTCCATATTACAGTTACTTCCTAGTAAAAGATACCTCTATTAAAGGATAATTATTTTCAATCGACATCTTCTGTCAATTCTTTTCTCACACAACTATGGAATAATATGATGAAGTCACAGTATCCTTCATCAATGGAGACAAATTATTTATCAGTATGTTAAGATATGGGAAGCTGTTCAGAATTTTTTTTTTTTTGGTTTAAAAGTCTACTGCATTCCGTTTTTACAAAAGTGGCAAATTTGTGTTGGCAGAAACATTAATTGTAAATTGTTCATTAAAGGACTTGTCTTGACAGTTTTGCACTGCAAGGTGATCTTGAATTGAGACTCCAAATGGTTCACACTGGCAGAACTAATGGAGTTTTAAAATTGATCACCCTGGCGGTTATGAGATTCAAATGAGAATTGGGCTGAAATGACTATTATCTTTTTTCATTATTGTTGAGCAGAGTATTTTTGACACTGTTTCACTGCAGCAAATTGCATGATGAAGCTTCAGTGCATTTGTGCTTGCTATGTATTAAGTCATTAAGATGTGGATTCAGGAGTTGAATGAAAGGAAAGATTGACTTTTTAAACATGTTTCTGTCTGATACAAAGATAAATGCATAATGTTGCTTTGTAAATATGATATATATGGTTTATAATAATATATGGTGTATTGTAATAAATGAATTATGAAAGATTTTGTAGCTGATTTTTGTCACAGCAGCAAAGAGATTATAATTTTAAAATATGCACAACTACATGTGAAAAAACATGAGCATCTACCTGAGGTCTATAAATGTAATTTTTTGTGTGTGTGTTTTTGTGAGCAATTACAGAATCCTACTAATGTTACATGCACATTTTGGACAGCGGACAGAAAACTAATCTGCTGCTTACTCACTATGCACCACTGATTTTATTTTGTTGCTGAATGCATCATGTCTGTGTTGATTTGAATTTCAGTTAAACAGATTTTTTCAGTGGTCATTTTTTTTCCGTGTGATCATTTATTTTCACAAACATTTTATCCATCGTTTGAAAATTCTCATATTGTAAAATTTTATGGGTTAAAGGAGTAGCTTTCCGTCATCCTTTGGGGTTAATGGAAGAAAGCATAATACTACCATGAGATCTGTATTAGAATAAAGATATACAGCGGTGCTATCATGCGGCATTTGTCTATGTCTGAGGTAAACATGGACTTTTCTCAAAATTTAGGTTGTTTTTAGTTTTTTTGCTTTGAAACTACTTTATTTCTTTGTTAAAATCTTTATACACATATTGTTGAATATATAAAATTGTATGTTTTCTTTATAATTATGGTTCTAATGAACACAGTTATTGCATCACAGTGACTACAAACTACAACATACAGTAAGTGCTACAGTCTTATATTACATCATAGTCATTTGTGTAACCATTTCAGATATCTTCAGATTTTAATGATCAGATCAAACTCTTATGGGAGTAAATATGAGTTATTTTTCGTAACTAAACAACGAGAACAATTTCAATAGGAGCAAACCTATGCAAGGAATATACAGTAAAAATACTTACCGAGCAGCACAAATTTCACAAGACATACTTCTTTCTTTTAGGATCATATGCTGTAATTGTAATGTTTATCTGGCTGACTACACTTTATCTACCTCAATGTCTTGTTAACCTAAAAACTTTAAATATGCATTTTACAAACATAGATCAGCTCCATAGTGACTATCACTGCTCAGTTAATATAGTGCCTGGAAATCTGTCAACTAAAGGTAATTATAATGCTTTTTTGATTTCACAATGATGAGTGAAATGATTTATGTGAATCTGAATTCCCATCGAAACTCTTATGTTTCACGTCATAAAAAAATTCATAAAATAAATTGCATTATGCTTCTAGGGAATCTGTATCAATGAATTTAGTTCCTGTCTGGAAACATTTTCATGCATTGATTTTGTATGCATCTGCCTGACATTTAGTATTTAAATAAATATATCTCTAAGGGAAAAAACAAATCATTGGACAGAATAAGGCAATCGCTAGATAAAAAGGAGTGTTCTTGGCAACAGTGACTTTCCGTGCATTGAGTTTTCCTGTGATGAAAACAGTTCACTCTTTTTGTCATGAAGTTAAATGAAAACATGGCTGCTTTGGTGAGTCCAGCACCTTCAGCCACAGAGACACTTTGGACTGATGCCGATGAGCAGGTCCCTCACAGACTAAATCAGTGACTGAAAATACTTGTGGGCAAAGCATTCTAATAAATTTGGCTTCTTTTTTAAAATTTTTGGTACAGTCACAAATGCTGATGTTATATTACACGTCTTCTAGTTGTGGGGTATGTCAGATTTGCCAAATAGATAGATAGATAGATAGATAGATAGATAGATAGATAGATAGATAGATAGATAGATAGATAGATAGATAGATAGATAGATAGATAGATAGATAGATAGATAGATAGATAGATAGATAGATAGATAGATAGATAGATAGATAGATAGATAGATAGATAGATAGATAGATAGATACTTTATTAATCCCAAGGGGAAATTCACATACTCTAGCAGCAGCAGACTGATACAAAAAAACAATTTTAAAGAGTAATAAAAATGTAGGTAAAAACAGACAACAACTTTGAATAATGTTAATGTTTAACCCCCCCCCCCCCCCCGGGTGGAATTGAAGAGTCGCATAGTTTGGGTGAGGAACGATCTCCTCAGTCTGTTAGTGGAGCAGGAAAGTGACAGCAGTCTGTCACTGAAGCTGCTCCTCTGTCTGGAGATGACACTGTTCAGTGGATGCAGTGGATTCTCCATTATTGACAGGAGCCTGCTTAGTGCCCGTCGCTCTGCCACAGATGTCAAAAAGTCCAGCTCCGTGCCTACAATACAGCCTGCCTTCCTCACCAGTTTGTCCAGGCGTGAGGCATCCTTCTTCTTAATGCTGCCTCCCCAGCACACCACCGCGTAGAAGAGGGCACTCGCCACAACCGTCTGACAGAACATCTGCAGCATCTTATTGCAGATGTTGAAGGACGCCAGTCTTCTAAGGAAGTATAGCATATAGTATAGTATAGTAAATGCAGTTGCTAATCTTGTCACTTCTCAAACCTGTTTGATTTTATCAATGTGAATGACTGAGCATGTCGCACTATGCAATCAGTTTCATGGGAGTGTGCTGCCAACTACCTGTGACTTGCTAAGATTATGTAAATGAAGTCTGCAACTGAAAATTGATGGAAAAGTCACTTAATGTGGCATAGTCTTAAGTGGTTTGATAATGCTGAGAATTTAACAGTCCGTTGCTTGTTTCCACAATCTATCCTAGAGTGAGAACCAATTCAGTTTCAAAGAAATTTATCTTGCTCATTGCAATTGACCCCAGCTTTATACTCTATGAGTTGTTTCTTAATCTGTTGCTCAGCACTTTTTATGTTCCCTGGATTGTTGGATTTTTAATCAATCCTACAGTTCTGATTTATGTTCCCGTGCATGTGAGCTTCAGACATTAGTTTTGTTTTCTACAATAGCCTCAGATGTCATCCATGAGCTTCAAGACAATGCATCAAGAAGGAGATTAGCTGAGATAAGCTTGTTAAAATATTGGAGCTGGAACTTGCCTGAGTGTAAGGCTATAAAATTTTCTAAAGGCTCAAATGTCTTTACTTATATAGCGAACCTAAATAATTCCGTCTAGTGCATAGTTTATCTTTTTGTTTTTTCTCAAATATGTTTCAGCATTTTAGCAAACAATTTGTTCAAATCTGAAACTCTGTAATCTCTTTTACTGAAGCCATGTATAAAATGTTGTGAAAGCTATTTTTCATTGCATATAAGATTTTTTATGTTTTAATCTGTTTTTAAAAAGTTATGTTTTAAACAAATTTATTCAATTTCATAATGATCTTATATCTCTAAAAAAACATGGTTACAGGTTTATAGGGTTATTATCGTACAGAGTACAGTGATTTTTTTTTTTGCATGTGCTAATCAACAAATAACATGTCGCCATTCACCAGCACAATAATTAGTGATATAACTACATTACCTCAAAACTTCTATTTTTTTATCTGAGAAATCTCAGAAAATGTTTATCATTAACAGATGAACAAAATAACGAAATTCATATTTATATTTTGGGGTGTATTTCTTGTGCTATTTGCTAGTATTCCATATACCTACTTACAGAATCTGTTTTACCCAGTACCTGTTTTTTGAAATTTGGTGTCTCGGCATCTAAGACAGAAAACATCCCTGGATGGGCATATGATGCACCAATGCTCACTCCTACCAAGCCCATTTAGTGTTGCAGGTTAACGTGTCTTTGGATTGTGTGATGAAATCTCAGAGATAACATGTCAGCGCCATAGAGATGTTTAAATCTGGTTCTAAAATGAATTGTTGCATTTGAAATTGTTGCTAACACCAATTATTATTTGGTTACACTTAATGAAACATGCTAAATATATGCATTCAAAAATGAGAGTCCTATGATTATACAACAAAAAAAAGCTAACTGAACAGACCCATTTGCTGCCAATTAACTTTTTTTCCTTAATTTTAATTAACTTGATTCAGTTGTTTCTTTGTCTTTAATTAGCTGCCAAACAATAATGAGACACAAAACAAGGTGCCACATGACCAGCTCACCCGTGCCCATCACACAATATCTGAAAATAAAGAAAGGTGAAGGTCTCAGTAAGGTTGATCTCTCAGGTCCCCAAAAACATTTTGACAATGTTCTTAGAAAAAACAGAAAATCAACAGTTATGGAAATGTCTGCTGTGTCAGAATGAGAGCAGCAACAAGCCATAGAATTAAATAACAAGTTTAATTAACAGCAAGAATTGGCTTCTCATTAAGAAACTGGTTGGAGTGAAATTAGTTGGAGTTTGAAGCCCCAATTTAGCTGGTCAACTGTTGACTTGTTTCACATTTGATTTCTGTTTGGCTATCATTTAATGAAGAAAATAATTAATTCAGAGCACTGAATCCTTAAAAACAGGGCTATTAAAATGAAGGGAAAAAGAAGTTAATTAGCAGTGAAAACTGCTCACTGATTAGGAAAAGGGTTAGAATGAAAACCTGCAGCCACTGAGGCACTCCAGGACTGGAGTTTGCCACCCCTGCTATAGGATGTTCAGTGTTAGTAGTAGCTATAAAGTGTTTTTCATTAGAACAAGTAGACAAGCACTTCATTAGCACTTTTTCATGACTGGGAATTTGAAACTAGTCCAAATAACATTATGGGATGGCTTTCCTAAAGACAGTGATGGAAGAGCATGCTGTTCTGTAGACAGAACAGATGTTAAGACAAAAGATTATTTTACCTGTTAGGTTACAAAAGAAGGCTGGAGAACTCAATTTAAAGAGTGCACATTTTTCAGGCCAGCAGTTTCACTTAATTGCAGTGGCATTTAACAACTTAAAATGAGCTTGCAGTCAGCATTGCCAATATTTTTCCTGTTCAGCACATCCAAATAAGTGTGTTGTTTAAAATATTGAAGGCAGTTGAAATACCAATGAATCTCCTTCAGTTCATCTTCATGGAGTTTTCCAGCCAGTGCTTCACACTGTAACTCCTGAGAATCTATAGGTGTAATGGCAATAAAAAAGTACAACCTGAGAGTAAATTGTATGTTACAAGATACAATTTTATTTTAACTAGATTAATTTGTTGTATGCATGTTGCAGTATTAATGGGAGTTTAATCTGTTGTGTTTTTTCTCAGTATATAATTCCTGCCCCAGAGCATTTTACTACAGGAGCAGAAATGTGTGTAGCTTTTTCAAGGCCCCAAGTGGTATTCCTATTTTGCAGCCCCTACCTCTCTCAGTGTGGACAAGTAATTGCTACAGTTGTATGTGCAGTCAACAAGTTTAGCAGGTACACAGGATCAGGAGCAAACTAGAAGGGGATCCTTAACTCTTAACTACTCGTGCTGGTGTATTTTGTACACCAGTCTCAGTTATTTTTATCCAACATCCTTGTACTTGAACCTACCAGCAGCATCTGCCATCTATCCTCAGCTTGATTCACTACAAGTACTGTGTCACAGTGGTTTCCCTCCAGTGTGCCCCCAGCCGGTTTTATGAATGGATGCACAGTCGCAAGTTCCATATGGTGCATTTGGTACACAATGTAGGTACTTACGCATGTATGACAACATTGAGATGTTCTTTTTGCAGTGACTTTGTCTGCAAAGAACATTCAACAACTGAAGTGAAATGTGATACATGTACAAATCATGCAGTGAATGAAAGTGTGACCAGTTAATGAATAAGCACTGCAGAAGGGAACAATGTTTATTTTCAGATAGTCCTAGATTGTGTCATACTATTCAGTAATATGGTATTAAATTACATTAAAAAATGTACAATTTAAAAATTTTGCAATATTTTATATTACAACCTCAAAGTGTGCATATAAATAACCAGTTTAGCGCTGGTGCATAAAGTACACTGCGTGAGTACCTATGAGATGAGAAATGGTACAAGTAGTTAAGGGTTAAAATTGATTACCTCCTTTATAGTTAAAATTAACTCTATCACAAAGTTAAATAAGTGAAAAAATTAGGAAAATTAACAGCGCGGAGGATCAGTTGACAAATGTCATTACTGCTCATGTCCAGGAAACTGGGTTCATATTCCCAACCTGGGCATTGTCTGCATGACTTTGTACATTCTCATTGTACCTGCATTTTCATATCTCTGGGCATTCCCAAAGACATGTGTGTTAGGTTAATTGGTGTGTCTAAGTTGGCCCCATGTGAGTGTAGTTGTGTATAATTGTGTGCCCTGTCCATAGTTGATTCCCGCTCTACAGCTGATGCTGCCAGGATGATTTCCAGTCTTTTTAACACTGTACTAGATTAATGCATGATATATAGATGATCAATAGTGTAATAACATAAGACTTTGTGTACTATAAGTTGCTTGATGCAAAGGAAGCATCTCTGTATCTATTTGTTGACATGCAGTAATTTATGGGATACATTATGAAGCCCATGTTGTGGAATAATATGTCAGCATGTTGATACTCTCTTTACTAGGCAAGCAAAATGCATATAAAACACGTATAGAAATTATTTTATTGTGGAAAGTCTTGGGGAGACCTCTCCATGATCAACACATACTGTACGTTCTCTCACAAGTGCATATTGTTTGTAAATGTGGCCTCACAACGTAATATATGAGCTCTTTTTATACTTTTGTTTATCTTTTCTTTTACTTACCCACCTTTTGGGATATACAGTTCACAGATGTAGGAAAGCTTGCTAGTAAAACCATAAGCTGTTTATGTGTTTATATAATCAAAATCACGCAAAGCCAAGTAACACAGAAGCATTTCTAAGACTGTGGATTTACAATGCCTCAGAATCTTTAACGCTTTTCACTTGACATAATTATCAAAATATTCAAGCACATTTTATCAGAATACAAAGGCAGACACAAACAAGGCATATTTTACTTGTAACATAGCTGGGTGTTTAGCATAGAAAAGGAAAAATGTCTTTCTAAAAGTCCTTAACTTACAGTTTAAGTATTACATTAGACGTTACAATTAAACTTCTTCATGCAAGAGCACCAAAAGCCAAATGTGTACTCTTGTGAAAGCATTTCCCACAAAACATAATACAGTAGAGTCTCGCTTATCCAACATTCTATATTATCCGACGTCCCACCGCAAAAAAAACAAAACAAAAAAAAACGCATCAATAGTCTATTTTTTGTTGCTAAGTTCATTTTTTCAGTTAAATTTTTCTGTTGTTTTGTTGTAAAACATGATTACAGTGGATTATGTGGCTGGCCCTCTCTGGCGTGCGTGTCTCTCGCACGTGTGTATGTGCAAGTGCGTGTGCGCGCGTGTGTGTGCGTCTCTCTCGTGCGCGTGTGTGAGCGTGCGTCTCTCTCTCGCGCGTGCGTGCGTGTGTGTGTGCATGCGTCTCTCTCGCACGTGTGTGTGCGTGCATGCGTCCCTCTCGCGCGTGTGTGTATGCGTCTCTCTCGCGTGTGTCTTTCTCGTGTGTGTGTGTGCGTGTCCCTCTTGCGAGTGTGTGTGTAAAATTATAACATAGTTTGACGTTTAATAGGCTTTTTCTTAACACCTCCCTTTATCCGACATTTTCGCTTATGCGACGTTCTGCCGGCCCGTTTATGTCGGCTAAGCGAGACTCTACTGTAATAGCGAAAGAGGCAAGTCAATATACTGTATAAAGTCAGACTCTAACCTTCACTACAATTATAATGCAAGTAAAATGGAATCTTGTCTGGAAAACAAGTACAGACTGACCTTGCAGAATAAAAAAGAAAAAAACTGTTAAGAATTAAAAATAAATGACAACTATACCATAATGCATTTCTTTCTCCACATAATTTAAATGGCCTTTCTATTTGCAGTTAAACTTTCTGTTTGTTAGCTAAACTTAAACTATATAACACATAAAATAATATGGATGGATGGATACTGCACACTGTCAAACTTCCATCTGGTATGAGGAATAAGGTTGACATTAGTCCTAAAACAGTGTATGGTGCAAATATGGGGAGTCAGAGAGGTTTTTAACATTAGAACTGCAACTCATTTCAGCTCTTTATCATTATTGTGTAGTGTAATACCATGGGTGAGCATTTCACACATGAAGTGTATATTTCAAATACCTGAAAAATTAAACGATATATATTTAATTTTGTTGAGAATTTATTGAGATGTCAACATTGTTCAGTAGTGACTGGTGGCCAAATGTCCATAGATATTTAAGTGGTAATGCACTTATTCTTAGGGTTGTATACATGCCAAAAATCAACACCATCTTGCCAAAGAAATCACAATGGATTTGAAGAAAAAAGCTTTTCCTTCAGAAACATCATTGCCTCTATTATGTCTAGGATGTGTTGCTTCGAAGTTATTTATTTACTGTATGGAATCAACATTACCATGCCATACAATACAAGATTTTAAAGTACAGGGTGGCCCATGAAAAAGTTGCCCGCCTCCAACAAGACGACTGCATTATGTGGTGAAGAGATAAATGATCAAATTCGGTACTCACATTTACGGAAAATGCTGAACGTGATCTCCTTGTGTGTCAATACATCTCTGTGCCCATTTCAGCATGTTCATCCAGTGGCAGACAACAACAACAACAACAACATTTATTTATATAGCACATTTTCATACAAAAAGTAGCTCAAAGTGCTTTACATAATGAAGAAAAGAAGAATAAAAGACAAATAAGAAATTAAAATAAGACAACCTTAGTTAACATAAAAAGGAGTAAGGTCCGATGGCCAGGGTGGACAGAAAAAAACAAAAAAAAACTCCAGAAGGCTGGAGAAAAAAATAAAATCTGTAGGGGTTCCAGGCCACGAGACCGCCCAGTCCCCTTTGGGCATTCTACCTAACATAAATGAAATAGTCCTCTTTGTAGTTAGGGTTCTCACGGAATCACTTGATGCTGATGGTCATACAGACTTCTGGCTTTTAATCCATCCATCATTGTTGGAACATCATGGTGCTTTGGGTAGATGGTGGTGGCACAAGCCACCACCAATAGGACACCGGAAAAGGAAACAGAAGAGAGAGTAGGGGTTAGTACAAATTTTGAATGAATAGTTATTATAATGAATTGGATATACAGAGTGTCAGGATTAAATTACAGTGAAGTTATGAGAAGGCCATGTTAAAGTAATGTGTTTTCAGTAGTTTTTTAAAGTGCTCCACTGTATTAGCCTGGCGAATTCCTACTGGCAGGCTATTCCAGATTTTAGGTGCATAACAGCAGAAGGCCGCCTCACCACTTCTTTTAAGTTTTGCTCTTGGAATTCTAAGGAGACACTCAGTTGAGGATCTGAGGTTGCGATTTGGAATATAAGGTGTCAGACATTCCGATATATAAGACGGGGCGAGATTATTTAAAGCTTTATAAACCATAAGCAGAATTTTAAAGTCAATTCTGAATGACACAGGTAACCAGTGTAGTGACATCAAAACTGGAGAAATGTGTTCGGATTTTCTTTTCCTGGTAAGGATTCTAGCAGCTGCATTCTGCACTAACTGCAAACGATTGATGTCTTTTTTGGGTAGTCCTGAGAGGAGTGCATTACAGTAATCTAGCCGACTAAAGACAAACGCATGAACTAATTTCTCTGCATCTTTCGATGATATAAGAGGTCTAACTTTTGCTATGTTCCTTAGGTGAAAAAATGCTGTCCTAGTGATCTTATTAATATGCGATTTAAAATTCAGATTACAATCAACGGTTACCCCTAAGCTTTTTACCTTCCGATTTGACTTTTAATCCTAATGCATCCAGTTTATTTCTAATAGCCTCATTGTATCCATTATTGCCAATCACTAAGATTTCGGTTTTTTCTTTATTTAATTTGAGAAAGTTACTATTCATCCATTCTGAGATACAGGTTAGACATTGTGTTAGCGAATCAAGAGATTTGGGGTCATCAGGTGCTATTGATAAATACAGCTGTGTGTCATCAGCATAGCTGTGGTAGCTCACGTTATGTCCCGAGATAATCTGACCTAATGGAAGCATGTAGATTGAGAAGAGCAGCGGACCCAGGATAGAGCCTTGTGGAACACCATATAGAATATCATGTGTCTTTGAGTTATAATTACCACAACTAACAAAGAATTTTCTCCCTGCCAGGTAGGATTCAAACCAGTTTAAGACACTGCCAGAGAGGCCCACCCATTGACTAAGGCGATTCTTAAGAATATTATGATCAATGGTGTCAAATGCGGCACTCAAATCTAAGAGGATGAGAACAGATAAATGGCCTCTGTCTACATTTACCCGCAAGTCATTTACTACTTTAACGAGTGCAGTTTCTGTGCTGTGATTTGTTCTAAAACCTGACTGAAATTTATCAAGAATAGCATGTTTATTGAGGTGCTCATTTAACTGCATAATGACTGCCTTCTCTAGAATTTTACTTAAGAAAGGCAGGTTAGAGATGGGTCTATAATTTTCAAGAGCAGAGGGGTCGAGATTATTTTTCTTAAGTAGGGGTTTAACTACCGCAGTCTTAAGACAGTCCGGGAAGACCCCCGTATCTAATGACGAATTTACTATGTCAAGAACATTATCAATAAGCACACCCGATACTTCTTTGAAAAAATTTGTTGGTATTGGGTCAAGGGCACAGGTGGATGGTTTCATTTGAGAAATTATTTTATGTAAATCAGGTAAATCTATCCTAGTGAAAGACTCTAATTTATTTATTATGGAGTATTGGGGTTTCGGGGGATCCTTAGTGTTGGGGAGATATTCTATGTTATTTCTAATATCATTAATTTTTTGATTGAAAAATACAGTGATAGCCTCACAGGTTTTACTGGAAGTACTTAGGAGGCATTCCTTTGAGTTACCTGGGTTTAACAGATGATCAATTGTCGAAAATAAGACTCTGGGATTACTAGCATTGTTATTTATAATCTTAGAGAAATAGCAGCGCCTCTCAAGACGGACTGTGTTATTGTATTCTGTTATTTTAACTTTTAATATCTCATAGTCAATAGTTAGTTTAGTCTTCCTCCATTTACGCTCAGCTCTACGGCATGTTCTCTTTAAATCAGACACTCTTTGGGTCTTCCAAGGTATAACAATGCTAGAAGATTTTTTAACTGTCTTTTCAGGTGCAACTAAGTCAACAGCAGCCCTCACTTTAGTATTAAATCTTTCCACCTTACTATTTACATTCTCCTCGCTATTATAGTTGGCACTATAAACGGACTGATTGGTTAGAATGTTTGTAAGTTTTAAAGTTGCTGATGAGTCAAAGAAGCGTTTTTTAACAATATGCTTCTCATGAGTGTTTTCTATCATTATTTCTATATTAAAAAGTAGAAGAAAATGGTCTGAAAGACCCGTATCAATGACCTGCTTTATATCAACTTTTAGTCCTTTAGTAATTACTAAGTCTAACGTATGACCTGCTTTATGTGTAGGCTGATTAACGAGCTGTCTCAAATCAAAAGAGTCCAGGAGGTTCATAAATTCTTTTACTTTTTGGTCACATTGATTATCTACATGAAAATTAAAGTCGCCGACTATTAAGAGTGCGTCATAGTTCGTAATTAAGATTGACATCAAGTCAGAGAATTCCTCAAAGAAAGACGCGTTGAATTTAGGAGGTCTATACACGGATAATACTAGAACGTGAGAATCTCCCTGAATAACAATGGCGAGATACTCAAAAGACTTGAATTTACCAAAACTGACATCTTTACATTTTAACCTGCTAGAGTAAATGTTTGCTAATCCGCCACCTCTCTTTCCTTGGCGATCAGCACGAGTAAAACTGTAATCCGGAGGCGCAGATTCGATTAAAACAGCTGCGCCATCTGAGCTAAGCCACGTTTCACTTAGTGCAATAAAATCTATTTTTTTTTTCACTAATAATGTCGTTGATAAAAAACGTCTTGTTAGTTAAAGCTCTAATATTTAATAGTGCCATATTCAATGTTTCGGAGGAGCAGAGATGAATACTATGTGCGTTATTGAAATAGGGAACAGGAATTAAGTTATTTTTATTAGCGCCGCTCTGTGTGTATTTTTTGTTTAATCTATGATCTGTTTTTACAGTTTTAATACATTGTTCATCTAAAGTAGTAACTTTAATTAAATTATTGGCGTTTATGCCGTATTGCCTAGATTTTCTATGTGCATTAAGATTGGTTATTACAGTATTTATGTTGCGCACTTTTATGGAAGATTTTTTTAAACAATTATCATGACCAAACACAGGGGTGGCATTTCGGAAGGGGTTAAAAGCAGAGATAGATAGTCAAGATAAACGAATTACCTTCGATATGTTTTCGGAGAGGACCCGGGCGCCGAAGCTGTTCGGATGCAGGCCATCTCGCTTGAAGAAACGCGGTCTTTCCCAAAAAAGGTCCCAGTTGTTAATGAACCCGATGTCTTGATTCTTGCAGAAGCCCTGCAGCCAGTTGTTTAAACCAAGCAGACGACTGTAATACTCGTTTGATCGTCTGACGAGAGGGAGTGGACCCGAGATGAATATCTTTGCCGATGGGGTCCTCTCCTTTGTGTCTTTAATTAATGCAGTGAAGTCTGCCTTGAGGATCTCCGACTGTCGATGCCTTATGTCGTTTACGCCAGCATGTATAACAATGGCTCCAACTGCCCTGTTCTTGTAGATCGCCGGCGCACGTCTCGTCACATCTCGGACACGAGCACCGGGAAAACAAGAAACAAAAGATTTTCTATTAGGGCAAGTGATGTTGAGGTTCCTAACAATAGAATCACCTACCACAATTACATCACCAGGAGCTGAAGGCGAACTGGGGACGCTTAGAGGGTCAAACCGGTTCTGGGTTACGATGCTTGCCTGTGCCGATGGAGGTGTTCTGGCCTTGAACCCCCGCCTGCATAGCTGAAATACACCGAGGTCATCATCGGTGTCGCTCCTACGAGGCGCGGGGGTGAAGGTGACTTGCGCGGCACAACGCGGGGTTGATGTTACGCCGATAACAGATGGCGAGGATGGTTTATCCAACAGCCGAGCCTTCAGATCTCTGAGGTATCTTCGTCTGGACAGAAGATTCTGAATCTGTTCATCGAGTGCCTGGAGTTCCTCGACTACAGTTGCAATGCGATTCACCTCACTGTCGGCCATTGTCCGCTTCTGCTTTTGCTTCCGCTTCCGCTTCGTGCCCTAGGAAAAATGAGAGAGAGAGAGAGAGAAGGTGAGAGACACACAGGCACAGACAGGAGTTGTATCGGTGGTGGCGGGCCACTTTTTCTTAGGCCATCCTGTATAATATTGAAAACTGAAGTTTGTTTTCCAAGCTGATACAATGCACACAGTGGTAAAAACAAGAATATTACAATATCTCCACACCATCTATGACAGTGTCATAACTAGTTTTACTTACAAATGTGTACAGTATGTTTCCTATTTGGTTGACTGGGCCCCTCAGAATTGTCCAAATGTTAGTGAGTGTTTGCATGTGTATGTCGGCTTTTTTTCTGCACCTACTTTTTGCCCTGGTGAAAATCATGGTAAGTAATGTAAATGAACTGAGTCACATTTCATTTTCTTGTAATTCCCTGCCCATCTAAAACTGAGAAAAGCAAAATGTGCAAAACTGGCTTCCCAATCATGGTCAATTATTAGAAGGCCTGGAACATCTCAAAAGTAAAACACAAAATAATCAAGACTTAAAACATTTTGCCCCATCTTGTTTCTGTATAGCTCACACAACAGACAACTGAATTTACACAGGTTCTTATGTAGAAAGGTAAATCTGAGCTAAAATTAGAAACACAAGATACCTTCTGCAAATACCTGAGGGATTACTAAAGTTCCTTCAGTCAAAGGAGACTCTCACCTCTGTCATAATCCTGTCTTTGTATAAGACAAAAACAGCATGAGGCTGCCTCTAAATGTAATAATTTCAGGCAAATATGGTTCAGCGAGTTTAAATAACCTGGATATAGGATACATCATGAAAGATCATTCAGCAGTGACCAAATAGTGACCCTACATTTTGAAATCCTGATTTTAAAATGTTAGAGAAACTGTATAAAAAAATTATAGCAGATTCATATGTTCAATCCATATTACACAGAGCTGAAAGATGAAACAAAAGAATGAATTTTAGGTTCTATTAAATCAGACCTGTGAGGGATCAGGGTTAGTTCCTGCCTTCTGAATAAGGCTACCTACATTTTTATAATTGTATTATATAGGTTTGGAGTGTTATTTTATGTTAAATTAGAGCACTGATGAAATAGAGTGATTCAGGTTTTTCAGACAGTTAATGTGTTTTATAGTTTCGTAACGAAAACAGTTCATCAATATTTTTCTTGTAATGCAATAAATAAGCCAGGCTTTTGAAATGCAATAGAAATGTGTAAGCTTTTCCAGGATTGCAAATGAGTATCATTTTCTCTTCTTATGCTGAAGAAGCACATTATCAGTTTTCAGCTCTGACAGGTCACAGTTAGGATGGCATTGCCAATGTGAGAGAACCATACAAATAAGTGCAGTATATTCAGAAAACCTTGTGCTTTCAAAGCCCAAAGCTATGCCTGAATTTACTGCATAAAAACAAGTTTTCAATGGCCAGCTTCTTTTAAACCATTCACAGACTCCCACCAAGAGGCTGCAATGTGTATATTGGGCAATGCCCATGAGCTGGAATGTTGTTCCATATGTATTTTAATAAAATGGAGATAAATTGTCTTCACTTTTCAAAACAGAGCAGGAATTTAAACTCTTTGTACTACATGTTTTCTTAATGCAAGAAGTGTAAAGTAACCATCTTTCAAGGAAAGACTGAGCAACCCTATAGGGCAAGTAAAAAAAAGAAAAGAAAAATCAATGTCACTCAGTGCCAGTCTCAGCAATCTTTCAGGCTGGCAGTGACTGCAAATGTTTGTCTCCTCCATTTCTAAAATAGAACCCGCTTTTTGGTTTTGCTTGACTCTAGGACTTGTTAGTGGCTTTGTTCTGTCTTGTCAGGCATTTTTAATGCAATTGTTGCTTTTCTCAAGAATTTTTCATTAGAAGATAAACAAATACACAAATCTTTATGTGGCTCATATTTTAAATCCTCAGTCATCTTTTTCTGATTAAATTGAATTCACTTCTGTACACATTTCTCTAACAATTTGGTTGCTTTTCTTAATACACCTAGGGTCTGCTTCTAATTTGTGCACTCTCCATCTATACACATACTCTTTTGTGCCCTTCTCTTGGTGTCCCTTTTGTGAACGGCAATTGCAATTTTGGAAAAATTAAAGAGAAGTGTTACGCTGTACCCATGCAGTCAGTAGTTTTGAACCCTGGCACAATATTGTAAGCCAAGCACACCGGGTAAACAATCAGTAAGTTTATTTACAAGGTACAGTATGTGTCTTTCATCTGGTACAGCAGTGAATAAATATCCTCTTAATGCATTTTTAGGTTTCTGTCGTATATTTCAATCTAGTGTGGCGGCTTATCCACTTCCTCACCAAAACATTTTAATTTTTCTCTTCCAAACTTCTCTTTTTTTTTATTATTCGACTTGTTCTAAGGTAAACATTATTTTTGTCACATACCAAGTATAAGGTTGATTTTCACAGTTAAGAAAGAGTTCCCTTAATGAATGTTTCTATGATTAGAACAGGAGTTTATGAACACTGTGATAGGAAGCAGTTATTAATCCTAAGGATATTCATATCAAGCATAATTTCTTGCCCTGCCAGACCACCATACACTAAACAAAATGTGTTCCAGGAGATTTCTTACTATCCATTCATTCATTTCCTTACCATCTCATCCATATTGGGGTTGCTAAAGCATGTTGCTTTACCACAGACTTTTAAACAACATTCAGATGGAGGTGAAGATTAGATTATGCCTATTACTAATGTGTATCACAAGATTTTTTATCTCAAAGATAGCAATAAATAATGAGCATTGAAGTTGTGTGTGCATGTGTTGTTTTATTTTGTAAATGTCTAATTTGTAATTTTGTATTATTAAATAATGTGGTAACACAAAAGGATGTTCATTATTCATCACAAATATAATTAACCAAATTATATCCCATAAGACATTAGTAAAGTCAAATAAAAACTCATATAAAATTGTATATGAAGACATTAACAATGTGAGTCATTAATATAGTCAATTATAATTCTTTTTAATGTGTACTTTTCTATATAAATAACAAAGGTGTTTTTATCTTACTGAAATTTTTGTGTGCTTTTTTTCGAAAGAAAACAAATTCTAGTAATTTGTATATATTGTTTGCTTAATGTTTTTATGTGAAATGCCTTGAAATTTATAGGTTGAAGAGGACTATACAAATCAAATTGCCTGGATTGATTTTGGGTCATAATTATAGGTGACTCAGACCTTCAAACAAATCCACTTATACTTTGAATGTATAACATTGTTCAACTCCTGGAGAGCTACAGTGGCTGCACAATTTCTTTCCTGTCACTTCTTCCATCATTGACCAGTTTTTTGTTGTTAATTGACTCCCTTTGACTTAATTGTAGTCATCTTGTTTTTTAACAAGCAGTTTTCTGAATTGCTTCTTTTTTCCTTAAATGGCAGCCAAACAAAAATGAGATCTAAAGTGAGCCAACAGATTACCAGCTAAGTTGTGATCTCAAACTGCAACCAGTTTCACTCCCATCAGCTCCTTAATTAGAAATAAATATGTTTTTGTTATTTAAACTTGTTATTTAATTCTGTGGTCTGTTGGTGTTCTCATTCTGCCACACCAGACATTTCTAAAACTGCTGTTATGCTTTTTTAAGACAACTGTCAAAATGTTTTGCTGAGCTGAACAGTTTAACATTACTGAGAAATTCACCTTTCTTTATTTTCAAATATTCTATGAAGACACAGGTTGCTGGTTATTTGTTGGCTCCTTTTGTACATTCATGTCTATAAGTATTTGAACAGCGACACGATTTTCATAATTTTGGCTCTGTACACAACCACGATGGATTTGAAACAAAGCAATCAAGATGTGATTGAAGTGTAGACTTTCAGCTTTAATTCAAGGGGTTTAACAATAATATCATACGAGCTGTTTAGAAAAGACAAATTTTTATACATGGCCCCTCTGTTTTCAGGGGCTCAAAAGTATTAGGACAAACTAACATAATCATAAATATAATGATCATTTTCAAACTTTGGTTGAAAATCCTTTATAGTCAATAACTGCCTGAAGTCTGGAACCCATGGTCATCTCTAAATGCTGGGTTTACACCCTAGTGATGCTTTGCCAGTTCTTTACTGCATTTATCTTCAATTCCTTGTTTGTTGGAAGTTCTGCCATCAATTTTGTCTTCAGTAAGTGAAATACATGTCCAATTGGGTTGAGGTCAGTTAATTGACTTGGCCATTGAAGAATATTCCACTACTTTGCGTTGAAAAGCACTTGGTTTGCTTTTGCAGTATGGTTTGACTCATTGTCCATCTGTACTGTGAAGCGTTGACCTATCAGTTTTGCAGCATTTGGCTGAATCTAAGCAAATAGCATTGCCCTGTATGCTTAAGATTTCATCGTTTTACTTCTACCAGCAGTCATATCATCAATAAACACTAGTGACTAACTTCCATTCACAGCCATGCATGATCTTGCCATAAAACTACCTACACCATGTTTCACAGATGATGTGGTATCCATCAGATCATGAGCCATTTTTTCTCTTCTCCATACTTTATCTTTCTAATGTTCTGGAATCTATTGATTTTAGTTTTCTTTGTCCATAGAAAATTTTTCCAGAACTGGACAGACTTTAAAAAAAATGTTTTATAGCAAAGTCTAATTTGTCCTTCTTATGTTTGAGGTTCACCAGTTGTTTGCACCTTGTAGTAAACCCTCTATCTTTACTTTCATGAAGTCTTCTCTTGATTGTAGACTTTGGCAGTGATAGGTCTACCTCCCAAAGACTGTTCTTGGTTTGGCTAAATGTTGTGAAGGGGTTCTTCTTCATCAAGGACAGATTTCTGCAATTATCCAGCACAGTTGTCTTCTGTGGTTTTCCAGACCTTCTGGTGTTGCTGAATTCCTTCTTTTTAGGAATGTTGCAAATGGTTGATTTGACCACTCCTGGGGCCTCATGTATAAATGGTGTGTACACACAAAAATGTTCTATACGCCCTTATCCACAATTACATCGCGATATATAAAACCTAAACTTGCCATAAAGCCATGCACATTCACATGCCAGCTGAAACCATTACATACACAATTACATTTTCACCCTGTGCAAAAGAAGTGCTACTGTTCCTGTGTGGTTTCCCTGTATTTTTCAGATTCACATCCCTGATGCAGATTTATCAAATACATTAAAATTAACTGCATATCGTTTATTAGTTTAAGGAATCTCATTGTAATCAACCTGTAACAAATACCATAGCTGCTTTAGCGTTGTTACTCTCACTGCACCATGGGTATTTTAACCCATTGTATCTGAGTGTGGAATCACACCTCTGCAGCAGCTGATTGGAAAGATAATTATTAGGATACAGCATCTAGCACACTCTGCCTCAGCCATGCTCACAGTCTATTTGAACTTCTTCCATACGGCAAATGCTTCAGAGCCTTTCCTGTAGGGACATCACGGTTCAGAAACAGTTTCATCCCAAGAGCTCTAAATGCACTCAGTCATTCCATCAAGTGCTCCTGGTAGAACTATCTGTACTTATAAGTACAATTACCTCACTGAAAACTTGCAGTACAGTTGTAATATTGCACAACCTGAGCCACTTTATGAACCATTTCACTATCTGCAGTATATGTACATGCTTTCATAAAGTATATTTTTCATTGTTTTTCTTATCATTTTTATCATTTTTATTATTATTATTATTATTATTATTATTATTACTGTTATTTTATCATTTTATAGGAAAATAAATATTGAACATATTGAATTTCATTGTACCATACAATGACAATAAAGGAATTCAACCCTGGATGGATAGATCGATGGAATAAATAAGCATGGACTATGAAGATATTTCAATGTTCTTTAAAAGTTTTGAAAAATTGGCGTTCTAAGCTTACAGAAGGCTTGACATTTACTACAAAACTGATTGTGTGGTTATTGGGTATTTGGAGAAAGAAAAGGAAGGACAAGAATTGGTATTAGTACGTTTGAAGGAGACAGTACTGCTGCAATAAATTATTTTATCAAGGGTCACGCACATCGCAGCGAGCATCTTGCGGGAGACAGGAACAATCTCTGGATGGGGCTCTAGCTCATTGCTACCACTGCACCACTCTGCCTCCATGTTTAATACATGCTTTAATTCATATCATCATGTAGTATTTAAATTGTTCAGAGAGCTGTACTATCATGAATGTAATGTATTCTGTGTCCTGTCGGCGTAAGAGACAGCCCGTTTAAGAAGCACATAGTGATTTACACACATAGAGTACATAGAAGAACACACAGAATACAAAACATTTAACGTGCTATTTTAGTTTCGATGGTATTTGAGAAACTAGTAAATTAAACGATGTTAATATGAAGTTTATGATGGTCTACTTTATTGACAAAATAAACTAAGTGATTAAAGTGGAAATTTCGAGATTAAAGTTGTCATTTCAAGATTTTTTTTTCATTGTTTCCCTATTTTGTTTTTCTTTTCTCTGTACCCTAATACGTTTCCATATGACACTCTGACGGTGGGCTATGACTTGCCTTTTCACGGCAACTTTGATATCTGAGCACTTCTTTTTTATTTCAGGCACTGTGCAACTTTCTGAACTTGAACTTTCGAGTTTCTTCACCACTCTATGTCACTTGATCAACCTCCTTTTATTGTTTATACCACTGCTTAAACTAACAAATAGTATGTTTCTCCTTGGCTCCACTTGGTATTCGTTAAAATTCTTCTTTTTCCCCCCGTGCTTTTTCCATTGTCTTTTAACCAAACACTGAATGGCTAGTTATATTGATTTGCATATTAAAATATGCAAAAATATGGGAGGAGTTGGAGTGGGACAGCAGGTGCATGCACGAGCATTACTTTTCACGCTGACTGGGACTTATGTAGCAGAAGTGTGTGGAAGTTGGCTTATGCACGGTTTTGTGCATCTGAATTTTTTTGTGTGTACACACATTTCAGCTTTTGTCCATATGCATATGTTTTAGTGTCAATTCTACGCAGTGTTATGCATGAGGCCCCTGATGTTTAGGCTATCTCTCAGATGGGTTTGTTTTGTTTTCTCAGCCTAATGATGGTCTGCTTTTACTTGTATGGACAGCTCTTTGGACCTCATATTAAGAGTTTATAGTGACAGCTTCCAAATGCAAATTTCACACTTCAATTTCAGACCTTTTACCTGCTTAATAGTTAATGTAATAATGTGGGAACTATTTCTACCTGGTTATGGAACAGCTGGTCAGTCAAATGTCCAAATACTTTTGAGCCCCTGGAAATGGGGGATTACGCAGAAAAATGCCTGTCATTCCTAAACAGCTCATATGATATTTTTGGTAAACCCCTTAAATTAAAACTGAAAGTCTACACTTCATTCACATAATGATTGCTTTATGTCAAATCCGTTGAAATGGCATACATAACCAAAAGTATGAAAATAGTGTCACTGTTCAAATATTTATGGACCTGACTATATCTCATTATTGTTTCCTGCTAATCAAGAAAAAAACAGTTATGGGGTCTGAGTCTTGAATAACAAGACAATTAGGCAAAATCAATCAATTTGCAGCCAAAACTGGTCACTAATTAAGACAAGGGTTAGAATGGAAACTTACGGCCACTGAAGCCCTTTCTAATTTGATAATTATGTCACAAATACCTAGTCAGTAGTGAAATAAAAATGTATTATACCTGGTATTTGCTTATGAAAATAAATTTTAAGGTAAAATCTTCTAGTTAAAATGTCCATAAAATATCTTACAGATTTTGTTTCTTTGTCCCACCCTAGTGGTAGTACAACATAACACTGCATTAAAGCCAGTGAACTGCACATAGTGAGTGGGCATTCTTTTTGAAATATGTTGACTGTTAAATAAATAGGAGCTGTTAAAGGAAAAGACATTATGGTAATCAATATAAATACAACCTTACGTACATTTTCACCTAATTGTAGGCATTACAACTTTAAACTTTTCAGCATTCCTGCAAACAGAAAGTTACTGTATACCTTAATACAAACATAAAAATATACAAAAAAGATTTTTTTAATACTTTTTTAGGAAGTGGTTTGGAAGTGGTAGATACTACCCAGTGCCTGTTTACCCCATGTCTGCATTTGTTTTTTTTCCAATTTTCTCCCACCTCCTAAAGACATTTGTATTAAGTTAACTGGCCCCTTCAAATTTGTCAAGTATCAGTGAATATTAGCAGGCATATGCCTGATTATGCCCTGCGATGCATCTAGTCCAGTAATAATTTCTGCTATGAATACTTGTTACTTCTACAGTCTCTATGAATAAAACACATTCAATAAATTGATATAATGCTAAAAATGGAGAAGGTGAAGTCATATTAGTTAAATAATAGAATTAAGTGGAAATTTGAGCAAAAATAAAAAAGAAATTTAGAAAATTTCACAATTTCAAGATTTTTCACAGTATTTACATATAATAGAGTTTCTGACAGGTGATATTATAGTGGTGCTCCCTGAAAAAATTGCTATATGAAATATGGATTGTTTGATCGATTTAACTGCCTAAAACATTTCATTGATGCATCAAAAAGATAGATGTTCATCATGAATATATGGAACACCAGTGGCAGAACTGTTGATGTGCAGTAATGGCTCATTGAAAACTCCTTGAAGCAGGTCATGTGAGTGCTAAAATAATTACCAATATTTCCATTTGTTCATGTATAGATTCATTTATTTATTTTAATGCTTGCTAAATATAAGAAATGTATTCATTTTTAAATGTCTCATTGAACTGTTTCAAAAACCAAGCAAAAAAGGCATTGTCAGAATATAATAATTCACTTTTCATTCAGCACTCACCTTAATCCTCTTGTTGTAGTGTCAAGGGTCTGAAATGAGTATCATTTTGTTTGCTTTGCTTTAGTGGTTGCAATTAATTTAAACGTCTTACTAGCTAAGTCTTCAGTAATCTAAAAATAATGAATTGGGGCAGTAAAATTGCACAGTGGAGCTTGGAGACTTCCCAATAAGGCTAAAAGGATATATTGAAATATTATACAAAAATTATATGCCACATCTCTTGAGTTTTATTATTTGGAATGCATTATTAAGAAATTTAAATGACTAATGATATCTTACATTTTAATAATATTAATAATTGAAAAACATATTCACTTAAATTATCATAAAAATAAAATTTATGTGCAAAAACATACCAGGCAAACCAAATTGGAATTTTTCAATCTTGCTCCTGATCCCGTCCAGATGAACACCATGTCCTGGCAACCCATATCTAGTAAAGTGAATTTGAAAAAGGTTGAAAGGTTAAGCATAAGTAAATGTGTATGGTGGTTACGTAGGAAAATGACTGTCATTACATCATGGAGTCAAAAATAAATAAAATCTACTATGAAATCTATAGTATCCTTAAAAACAAATATTCTTTAAAAACAAAGGGAAAACAGAATTGCATTTCAGTTCAACTGGGAATACTCTGCTACTTAATTTCAACAGTTTGCAAACATTACTTGAACTGCTGTTTTCATGTCTTACAATTTTCATTTTTAATGTGTCTTGCAGATTTTGCAATTTTGTTAATTGCATTTGTATCATGAGTTGTAATGTAAGAAAAACATTTTTGCTAATGATGAAGTGTTATCTGTGGACAGTGATAATCATGGCTTAAGAATGCAATTAAACTGCTAAAAGAAAATTGCTAACAACATAAAGTATGAATTAGGAAGCCAAATTAATTATGTGTTCTTCCATTCTGATGGTATGATCCTAATGATGATGTGTTTCAATATTTGAGATGCACAATAGTTGGAAGAATAATTGTTTACTGACTAATATAAAAGTAGATATGTAATTTACAGTATGGTATGCGTGAAAAAGTTATCATAAGCTAGAATAATTACAAAATGATGCCTTTTGCTAAGACATATTTAATTATATAGCTGCACTTTAATATAAACTGATTCAAGTCATGATACACATCTAGACAGCACTATGCAATACAAAATATAATCTGTGTATCAGACTCTCCATTTTTTTAATGCAATTTTTCATTGTAGGTCTTAAAAAATAGTTGCGTATCTACAGTATGTAGGTATTGTATATTCTCAATTATGGGACAGCATGGTGGCACAGTGGTAAGCAAGAGTTCGATCTCTCTGCTGATTCATTGCCTGCATGGAGTATGCACATTCTCCTTGTGTCTACATGGTTTTCCTGTGGGTACTCCGGCTTTCCTCCCACATGTGTGGTAAGGTAGAATGTGAATATGTATAAAAGAGGCCTCAGGATGTGTTTCCTGCCTTATATCCTGTGTTGTGGGGAAAGGCTTTAGTCCACCTTGACTGTAAATTTGATTAACCAGGTTCAAAATGTTATATTCTCAATTAAACAATAGCATGGTAGCAACCACAGCTGCATCACACTTCCATGGACCCGAGTTCAGTTTTTGGCCAGATCATGGCATGAAATTTGCCACAAAGAAATATTTAAATTAATGTTAATAGAAAGACACATAAACTCAATGGATCCCAGAGAAGGAAACACCAGTCTATACCACATACCATTCCAAACCCACTTAATCCAATTCACAGTTGTTGGGGAAAAGAGCTTATGCCAGCAACACTGGGCATAAAGGCTGGAAACAACTCTATAGGCAAACCAATACATGCACGCACACTCACATACACACATACACATATGCATACCCATACCCACATCCACACTCACACAGGGCCAATTTAGATTTGACAGTTAATCTAACCGGCATGTTTTTGGGGATGTGGGAGGAACACTGGTATGCCCAAAGGAAAATCCACAAACAGTGATTGGATGTAGGCCTCCAGTTGAGGGGGCTAGATCCATAAGGAGCAGTGCTACCTACTATGCCTCCATACTACCAAATGCTTGTCTAATAACTTAAATAAAAATCAAGAAATCTTAGAAACCAAGCCGAAAGTATGGTGTCATCGACCGGTAGTAATGGCAGAGGTTGAGGCTGCAACAAAAGGGAATGTAACAAAAATAAGAAGTGTTTGATGGAGAAGAAATTAACAGAAATATATCTAGCCATTAGCTAACGTAAAGATGCTTATCTATAGCAGTCAGGCCTGTGGGATTGTCATGTTACAAATGAGACTCCTTCTCTGGGGGGGCACCCTGTTTTTATAACTCTTGGATCAGAAGGGGAAGAGACAGTCACCCTCATTGGGCAAATTCTCAGGTCTTTTGGTGGAAAAGGAGACAAGGTGGTTAGCGTTGCACCCCCTGGTGTCCCAGAGTAGTAATGCTTACTTTTGATGAGCCTGGAAGATGACCCTCTGATACATATGCGTGACACTAGCCAATGGCGAGGTTAATAAAACAAAACTCCCAATAGTATTATGATTTCGAGAAAATAAATTTCTATATAATCCACAGTCATTTGTCACATGTAAATAAATACACAAACTGTAGATGGCAATAAACAGCAGTCAACCTGAACTAACTCAGTATTGGAAGGTTTCCGCTTTCCTATGAAACTGTGTCTTTTGCTCTATTTTTGACAAAGCTCCTTTCTTCCAAGTAGGTCTTACCTGAACCTGTCATTTGACTATTTGGACAACTCCATTATGTACCCTTTCATGCTGCCAGCTTTTTGTGAAATAATTCTGTACTGCAATGAAAAGAACTTGGGATTAAAATTTACTCCCTTCATATTAACAGGTGGACTAATGAACTATGCCAGCATGTGCAAGTCCATTGTTTGTAGGAGCCATTTCTATTGTGGAGAGCAGCTTGTTGCTTCTTGCTCCTGGGTCGTAAACTCATGGAGTATGGTTTTGAGACATTTTTGATGGACAGACTGTTATGTGGAATTGTCCAAGGTTAGCTTGATGTTTGTTTTGGATCTAAGTAAGATGTAGTAGTCTGTGTCAACGTCTTGTAATTCATAACAGAGGATGGACTAGAGCAAGTGAGAACACAACAAGTTGAAGGCGCAAAAGTGCATAGTGCATTTATTAAAAGCAACTCTATCAATTGTGTAGTGAAGTTAAAATTCTTCAATAAATAAGTATCCAAAAAATAATCCATAAAGTATTGCAGAGGGTAAAAATTCATTAAAACAAATAAATAAATTAGATCCAATCAATAGTTAAAACCAGGAATAAAAACAGAAATTGTCTTTTCCCATTTTGTTATACCAGTATGCCATTCTCTATCTCTGTCTTCTATCTCTTCAGGTCTAATCAGCAGTTGTAAGACACCCATGGTCCCTTCTGGATTACTGTCCCAGACACCTCTGTTGATACACGCTAAGTCTTCTCTGCTGGATACATCAGTATCCACAGAGTGCTTCCTTGAGCCTTTGATCACCCCTACTCTCTCTTGCTCCTCGGGTTTGATCCACTTTCCTCCAGAAAGGCACTCCTCACACACTCCATATGGCTTCTCCCGATTAGTTCCCTCTCTCACTCACATACAGCTTTCCATTCTAAATTCTCGCCTTCATTTTTACCTGTCTTTCCTTTGTTTTTCCTCCCCTTTCTGTCTGTACTCAGACCTTTACACCCACTAATGTAGGTGCTGCCCTTAAAGATCCAAAGACCCGCTAATGAGTGATGGCTGTGCTGATCTTCCCCAAATATGTGAATGATTAATCAGCCCATTCTCCCATTAAGTCTTGCATGGACACCCATCATTACTAAATATGAATCTGAGTTGCAGTTTATTAAAAGAAAACCTGCACTTAGTTGATCCGCCATGGACCCAAGACACACCATGCCACAAAGGAAGCAAAGAGAAAACAAGTCACTAGTTTGAGGTACCATGCCCACCTGCATTCAATTTCTTTTGTTCCCCATAAAAATAATAGCATGGTTGCACACATGCCGATATCTTAAAAGGTCAGGTTTTATCACAGATCAATTACCTCTGTTAGCCTAATCTATCCCCTGCCTCTGATCCTACTGACTACTACTGACATGATTGGACATGCAGAATTTGTTAACTAATGACATCAGTAGGTCCTCTACTTATGTCTGTTACAATTTAGACTTTCTTGCTCAGAATTTGATTACCAATACTTATTACACATCCTGATGAAACACTAACACAAGCTTTAATAGGGAGAGAATTCAAAGTTGTTTTTGTCTGTAGTGGCTCCATTACATCGGGTCTTCAAGGGAGGTGAATAGTTGTTTCAGTAAGACCATATGATGGCATCCATCGTTTTCAAAATTGCTTGCAATTCTTTTATGGCATGTAGTATGATTGATCCGCTTTTCATCAGGTTTAGAATATAGAACAACAGCCTATTAATGAACGTGAAGAGTATAATGTGTTTTCAGTGTGTCTGATTGAGGAATTTGTCCACAGATGATGCAGTTAAATGTACAATTTGAATTGTAATAAGGTAAAACTCAGTTTGCAATTTGACCAAAAGAAAATAAAAATATGGCCATTGCCGTGACTGTAGTTAGTGTTTCGTTTTTCTTATATTAAGCAGTATTTATCTGTAGCAATAAAATGTACCTAAATATTTATTAATGCATACAATAATTTTAATGTGGTTTTAGAATGGATTCGTGTATCACTTAATGGAGAAAGTAATGGACTTGGCTTCATAAACTGTAATTAATTTTGTGGTTTTTGAATTAATGTATAAATCAAATGGCCAGTTAATAAATTAATCATTAAATTAATTGAAACATCGTGATATTGTACTTTTTATTGCACAATTAAGCAAAATTATTAATGATGTCAGTTTCATTTGCAAAATTAATTAACTTCCATAGGCTTTCTTGAATACTGAATCTTTCATATTATCACTTCACGTATGGATTTGATGTCCCAGATAATGAATTTCATATACAGTACATTAATATAGAATATGAATTCAGAAAAGGTCAGATAACCAAATAATGTTACCTTTAGTTATCTGGCAATTTAAAAATGAAGGTGCTTCACTTAACTTTGCCAAAATTTCATCTTTTCAGGTTGTTTTTAAGATTGCAATGGTTTCTTTTTAGCTTCTGAATTATGAGTTAAGTTTAAGAAATAGTATATTGCTTGTGTATTTCAGTCTGCAAGCTGTCTTTTTAGAGTTTGCTCACTATGCCTTTATCAGCACGGGTGTTTCTCCCAGTAGTTTGCTTTTCCTTCCGCATCAAAGAGACATTTGTGTTAGTTAACAAATCTGAATTGGCCGTGTTTGAACTTCACATGTGATGGACTTCCATCCTACTGCTAAATCGATACCATATTGTCGCACCCGGCTGGGGTTCATGCCTGGCCGGGATGCCCAGGAGGACTGGAGGAGGGCTTGTGCCTCCTCCAGAACACGAGGGGGCGACCGCCCTGGTTCTATTGGGGGCCACGGGTACAGAGCTTGGAAGCTCAACCCTGTAGGGGCCCGTGGTCACCGCCAGGGGTGCCCCGATGCCTTGGGAGCCCTGGACCTCAGTACTTCCGCCACGCCCGGAAGTGCTGGGGGGAAGAGGAGTGGGGACACCTGGAGGACTTCGGGTACACAGCCAGAGCTTCCGCCACACAGGGGTGTGTCAACGGAGGCTCCTCGGGAAGCACCTGGAGTCCATCCGGGGGTGTATAAAGGGGGCCGCCTCCCTCCATTCAATGGCAAGAGTCGGGTGGAAGAGGATGAAGCTCGGTGGAGAGGAGTGGAGGCGGACCAGAGACAGAGAAGGCATTGTGTTGTGTGGCCAGGACTGAAGGGGTGATTGGTGCTGCGGCACTGGGTTTGTGCTCACCAAATAATTGTAAATATTGTAAATAAACATGTGTGTGGTGAAGCCATCATGTCTACCTGTCTGTGTCCGGGCTGTTCCCCACAATATCTATCTTAATTATAATATCTTCTGGCTAATGTTAGGTCAAAAAAAATTTATTATTTAATAACTTTAATACAATTTTAATCTTATTCAAGAACTGCTAGGAAACTGAATTTGGCCAAATATAAATTTAAACAGTTCTCTATTAAGAATATCCTGAAAAGGTGAGAATTTTGTAAAATGAATGAGTAAAATTTATTTTTACATTACCAGATCACTTAAAGAGAAAGTTTATAATGATTGCAGACAGTAATATATAAATAGAAAAAACAATTTCTGGAATGCTTCTTTGAGCTTCAGAATTCGTCATCATTTAGCTACAGTCTATTGGAATTTAATCAGGTTACTTTATTCAGTCATATATTTATTTTTTGACTTAGTTCAACAAGAGGCAAGCATGTTTATTTCTAGTTCTTTTTGACTTTTATATTGCTAATAAATTATTTGATTAAAAATAATCTTGAATACTCCCAGATGCACTTTATCTGCTTTATTTTCAATTGTATAAAGAGGAGGCACCATTTTATTTCTTTGGACTTACTTTTTGAAACAGAGCTATTTATAAATGAAGTATAGACCACAAAAATAGGTGTTGAACTACCAAATCTCCTGTGTTATTAGGTCCTATTGAAGATAGATAGATAGATAGATAGATAGATAGATAGATAGATAGATAGATAGATAGATAGATAGATAGATAGATAGATAGATAGATAGATAGATAGATAGATAGATAGATAGATAGATAGATAGATAGATCTTGTGCCAGCCACATTCCACATCTGCCCTAAGTGACTTGGCTGTAATGCATAAGTTGCGAAAAAATACATAATCCTAAAGGAACTATAGATTGATCCTATATGTATAGTTACCTAGTGACAATGATAGTGACCAAACAGCTGACTACACACTACAGGCATAGAAGAGCATCCAATAATATTAGTGATATTGTTACTTAATGATTTATACAATTATTGATACCTGGCCAGTATAAATATTCACTTTACTGTAGTGATACATTTTAAATTTTAGTGTTATAGAGCACAGCAACTTTTATCAGAGAAAATGGTTTGTGAAGATGAAAGATGAGATGAGTATTGTAGAGTTCTCTGGTGCTTGAGATAGTTCTTAATTTAATCTTCCATTTTTCAATAACTGCATCTTGTTTTCCATATCACAGCAAAACTCAGAAGTCAGACTGTTCAGGTGCCTCCCACCACCACTTTATAGATCTGTAGCTAATTTTGGAAAAATCAAGATTTTTGCAAAGCAAAATGCACATTTCTAAATCTCTTTCCTGGGAAAAGCAGGGAAAATACAGACAAAGGAGAGTCTTTTAAGCATGTTTCTTCTTTTTGTGATTTTTGGAATGTGTTAACCGATTGCCAGGATTGTATAGGAGGTGCAGTGTGTGCTGTGTTGTTTGGCTCTTTTAGGTTAATTAGCAAGGTGACTGATGATTTTCTTGTATCAGTGTTATAGTTAAAACTTCTGTAGTTTAAGCAGTAACTTTCTTGTATTTTAGTAGAAGACTTTGGAGGTGCAAACTGCTGACTCTGGCCGCTATTCATTATATTCTTTTAATTTCAAACTTGAGTTAGCAAATTGATTAAAATATACAGGCAAAGGGAACAGTTTGATGTCATCAAACGTGCAAACAGTCACACAGTAGGTGACTGTGTCATCAAAAGAAATGTTTTGGCTGTAGGCCTATATTTATGACTCTAAACTGAATAGGTACGCTTGAAAATAGATGGACAGTTAGCTTGAAAGTAATAATCATCATACTGTTAGCTACCCAGTAACAAGAAGAATTCGTTATCCAAGCATACAGTAGTTTTGAAGCCTAACAGCACACCTTCTAAGAGGTATCGTCCAATGTGGTTCTCACCTTGCAACATTAATGACAACATTTAATTGCAGATAAATAAATAGGCCTCTGAAATTCATGCATGAATTTTTTCAGTAGGCGGCACGGTGGCGCAGTGCTAGCGCTGCTGCCTCGCAGTTAGGAGACCTGGGTTCGCTTCCCGCGTCCTCCCTGCGTGGAGTTTGCATGTTCTCCCCATGTCTGCGTGGGTTTCCTCCGGGCGCTCCGGTTTCCTCCCACAGTCCAAAGACATGCAGGTTAGGTGGATTGGTGATTCTAAATTGGCCCTAGTGTGTGCTTGGTGTGTGGGTGTGTTTGTGTGTGTCCTGCGGTGGGTTGGCACCCTGCCCGGGATTGGTTCCTGCCTTGTGCCCTGTGTTGGCTGGGATTGGCTCCAGCAGACCCCCGTGACCCTGTGTTCGGATTCAGCGGGTTGGAAAATGGATGGATGGATGGATTTTTTCAGTAAATGCATCTATCATTTATACATAACAGTACTGATAATTGACTGTGCTGTAAACCCAGAATTTTTCATTTTACCCCCAATGAATGACTCATTGTGAATCCCTAGTCTCCCCATTTAATAATAAATTAATAATAAATTAATAATAAATAAATATGAAATAATAATTTAATAATAAATTTAAATAACCTGCTAATCCTCCTGCTGCAAAAATATTTGAACGCATATATGGGCAACAAATAAACATAAAAATATTAAAATATCTGTTATTGAAGCATCTGACATTACACTTGTATATTTTTTATGTCATAAAACCTTTTTGGCCTAGTAACAATATTTATTAAAATATACTTGTAAGTATGATACTAAATATTTGTGGTTATAAACTACATAAAGTGGTTATATGGGCAACAAATAAACATAAAAATATTAAAATATCTGTTATTGAAGCATCTGACATTACACGTGTATATTTTTTATGTCATAAAACATTTTTGGCCTAGTAACAATATTTATTAAAATATACTTGTAAGAATGATACTAAATATTTGTGGTTATAAACTACATAAAGTGGGCAGCACAAGGACACTGTGTTTATGCTGCTGTTTTGCAGATCTATTTTCCTAGATTTGAATCTCTCCTAACATCCCAAAAATATATATGTTTCATTGAATGCTGTTTCTAAAATAGATCTCTGCAAATGCGTCTGCTGTGTGGGATTCAGTTGGTTGCAGCATGGTGACACAGTGGTGAGCACAGTTCTCTTCTGAACCTGGCATTCTGCTCAAATCATGTGCTCACTCATTGTCTGAATGGAGATTGCATATTTTCCTTTTGTCTGTATAGTTTTTCCTCCCACATTCCAAAGATGTCCATGTTCGGTAAACTGTTCATTCTAAATCTGTCCTGTGTCAGTGAGACCAGGCCTTGTAGTGGACTGGTCTCTCTTCCATTTCACTTGGTGTTGTGTGAAATTGGCTGTGGCTGTCTGAAGCCCTGAAGTGGATTAAGCAGGTTTAAGAAAGTTATCTTATGCCATGTTATGTTATATGATTTATTAATTCAAGTTTTCATTTTTATTAACAAACCATTTATTTTATATAAAATGAATAGTTTGATCAACAGCAATTTTGACTCAGAGCTTTGATTAGATGTACTTAAATATTCCCGATCTGCACACTCAATAAATCCATTTTCTGACCTGTTTATCTAGTTCAGGACTGTGACGTATGGCACATTTGTGAAGTATTTCAATGGAGTGCCTGACCAATTCAGCTTATCATAGGATGAACCTTGCCTCTTTAAATTATTGCATATGAATTTATACTTGTGAAAGCTAATTAACTTAATGAACTGGTGCTACAGATTCATGAGCGCAGATGGAGCTATGACATTGTTGTTATACAAAGTCAACAACAGGTCTCATATTTTGCATCATTCTACAGAAGATTGTAGTGATGAGGAAAAGTAACTACATTTAATTACATATTAAAATTCAAAATACATTAGTAAACTTGCCTTTACGTTTTAGAAGAATGAACTAAAACGAAAGTGGTGTTTACAGATTTTATACAGTTCTACAACACAAGCTAAAGTGAAATCAGTGGCCTTTACTGAAATGTAACTGAAACTATTGTTTAACAATTTAATTCACCCCATTATTAAAACCACTTCACCTGGATCAGAATGATCAGGGTTTGAACTCATCACTGCATCATTAGGTGCAAAAGAGACAATCTTGGAGACAAGATACTTGTCATGCACACCGTTTTCACAAGCAGTGCTAATTTATAACATATGAAATCTTTGGAATTTGGGGGAAAACCTAAGTCCATGGAGAAAAATCTGACACAAATAAGGGTAGAAAGTGCCAACTCTACATAAGAAGTCCCCAGGCTGGGATTCAAGCCCAGGAACTGTGAAGCAGTTGTGTTGGACAGCTGGGGTCCTTGTGATGGAAGGACCAGGAGAAAGGGCAAATTCAAGGCAATACCTCCCCTGGAACAATAGAGGGCAACCCCCTTGGCTCACAATTGGGCCACAGGTTTGGAGCATAGAAGTTTAACCCCGCTGGGGCCTGTGGTCACTTCCAGGGGGTGCCTGGACAGTTGCTGAGCCCTGGGTTGCAGCACTTCCACCACACCTAGAAGTGCTGCCAGGAGAAGATCTGGGAGCACCTGGAGCACTTCCGGTGCCCTATAAAAGGGACCACTTCACTCCATTCATAGAGCCAGAGTCGGAAGGAGGTGGACGAAGCTTGTTGGGACAGGAGTGAAGGTGGAAGACTAAGGAAGAGAAGAAGCAGAAGGGACTGTGTTTAGTTTCTTATACTTCTGTACTGTGGTTTTTAGTGGGGAGTAAAGAAAAAGCAGTGCCCCACTTGGAATAAAATGTGTGTTCTGGACAGAACTTGTGTCTCACGTCTATCTGTGTTGGGTAGGGTGGCTGGTACACCCCCTGGTGGTCCCCACAGTACATTTACATTTACTTATTTATGAAAGTGAACTCAAGGAAAAGAATAACTACTGTATAAGCAGAGAGGCTGGCAGAATGTTGGCTTATTTCTGGTGAGATAAATGTTCTTTTTAAATGAAAATGAGTCCCCAGGTGTAAGAGCCATTTGCTAATTATTTAAGTTATATTAAATGTTTGCCTATATATTAGTGCATAGTCTATGGGAGGTTCTTATAACCCCCACAAGTTGAATTGAATTGGTATATTCTAACTATTTCTTGTCCCTCTGACTGTAGAGAAGTCTCAGTTAGTGACCTGCCTTGCTGTGTGTAAGGCATGGAGTGTACATGGTTTTAAACCGTACCTTAGCATGCCCTATAGTATAAAAGTTAACATGCTCTATTCAATGAGCAGTGCCATACGTTTAGAGCATATTGAAGATGAAGTAAAGCATCTTTAAGTACAGAAACAACTGAGGTTTAACAAGAAAAGCTAAGTTTATAGAAGAAACATTTTTTTGCCTTTTATCCTACTGTGAGGGATGGCCGGCCAAATATTCCAGTCCACACCTCCAGGCCGCCAGATGGAGCCCTCCCACAGCATGGAAGGTCCCCAAATTCCAGCAGGGCATTATGGACATTGTAGTTTTTATAAACAACCCTGCTGGATACCATGGGGACCACCAGGAGCCGCTGTAGGGAGGCTTACAGAGTGCTACGTGCCCTATGACCCGGAAGTGCGTCATGATCACATGACCGGAAGGAATGATGTGCTTCCGGGTTGAAGAAAAGGACTTTTAATCTGACCTGGAAGTGATGAGGACTTATGGATTGTTGGGCTGGAACCACTTTTGGGTCAGGGGATATAAAAGGACTCTGGGAAAGCCCAGACACTGAGCTGAGCTGGGAGGTAGGGTGGCTAAGTGTCTGGGAGAGGAGGATTGAGAATTGTGTTATAGTTGGAGTTTGTATGAGTAGTGTGGAGTGGAGGGTGCTTAGTGCACATATTTATAATAAAAAGAATAATAATTGTACTTTTACCTGGTGTTTGGAGTTCTGAGGGTTCAAGGGAGCTCTAGCGCCCCCTACTGTTACACCTACGTTTGTAACAACCTTTTTTCTTTATTCTTGTGTGAACTGTTTGCTTTGAATTTTCACTAAATCTTTTAAAACAAACTTTTGGACTGAGAGATTTCTTTCTGCACACATTTTACCCATGCTTGATCCTACCTTACTCACCAGCAGCTACAATACAAGTTAATGTTCTCAATAGTCTGTGTAGTTTTATTGTCGTCTTTTCATATGCCTGCTGTCTTTACGTTGAAATGTTACGTCACTCCCACCTTCCTGCAGGGCTCACATTTCTCACACAAAGGTATCTGCCCAATATACTAAGACACCTTTCTAAAATCAAGCAGCACTCCTTTATTTTTGATTTCTTTACAAGCAGGAGTGCATCCTATATGAATGTTAGACAGAACTTGAAGGCATAAGGTTGGAAAAATATTCTGCTTCTCTGTGTCACCCTAAAGAATATCATCAATATTGTAAATTTGATGGAGTTTATAGGACATTACTTTCAGCTTATAGGATCCGAGTCTTGGACAGGAATTGAACTCCCCATTTAGGGAATTTTAAAGGTGATATGACATTTGTAAATAGTGAAAACATAGGGATTTTGGTGTTCTGGCTTCTCTTGTGAAACAGCCTAGCAGATTTCATTTATTTGTCCATTTTATACACCCACTGTGCCCAGGGCCGTGTATTCATTTGCTGCTTTCAATAGGGTACATCTAATTCAACAACAGATATTTCTAGCATCATCTATCTAAGTTTAAAGTATGAGTCATCTTGGTTTTTTTTATTTGCTAAAACGAATAGCCAATTCTTATCACAGGAGTTTACTAATTAATGTTCATGAAAGTGCACAATGCCAGCCACTTCTAGCTAACCAGTCAGGCTTGAGGAACTGAATGGTCTTTTTACAACATTTGTAATATTTTTTAAAGGTTTTTATTCTTGTAAGATTTTTGAATTACTGCAGATATCTCACAAGAATACATTTGGTTCGACTGGCATTAAGTAATGCAGTACAAATATTCAGGTATTGACATCACTTAATCAACAGGGGGTGAGTTTGGCCATGAATACATAACAGTATTTAATTTGTGAATGCTATATTGGTGGCATTTAAAATTTTATATCAGTGACTTTTCCCATACTACTGTATGTAATCTATTTTTGACAAGACATTTCCATGGCTACAATCTTGTACCTATTTTGAAGCGGAAACTACAAAAGCATTATAAAAGCTACAGTGGTGAAAATTAAAGAGGGGCTGTTTTAATGCTTACATAACTGAATATTATAAAATATGTTTGTATAATTTCCATACAAACAGTAAAAACGTTCTTCTGTTCTATGCTGCTAAACAATACAATGTTGACAGAGATACTTACTTCTTTTTATTGTTAACATGCTTGGTACATCCACATGGCAGTGCAAATATAATGCAGAAAAATAAGCGATTATTGTGCCAAACAATTAGCACAATTAAGACTGCTAAAAAATGTAGCAGTAACATTAATACACAGCAAGAGTTTACAAATTCTTTATGCTTCTGAAATGAACAGTGACAGTATCTGTTATGAAACCTTCTCTAATGACTATCTTTGTGTCTGAGGTGTTATATCTCTCACTGCACTGAACCGAAGACTAGAAATGTCCCTACACAGTAGCATCACTGTGCTTATTGGAAGCATTCAACCACCTCTCGTTCTACTTAAATACACCGAATGAAAAATGAGACAAGTCAGTCTAGCGAGATAAATGGAACTCTAAATTCAAGGCTCATTAATTTCAGTCAATAATGATCCAGCAAGGAAAAATTAGCTCATTCGATGTCAACCAATATGCTATGGAGTCACCTGTTAAGATTATTTGGTCTAAACCCAAGAGTGGAACCTCAAGAGTTTCTGAATGTACTGTACCTAGTAAGCAGGAGTCCTTTGGTTGGTTTGTTTCTTAAATGGTTCTTTGCTGTAAAAGTTTTATTTAAGGAAGGTGCACAAAAGGAAAGTTTTTTTAGATTTAACCCCAACAGTGTTTTTGAGTAAATATCACAAATCTACCCTGCACTATGCCTTTGCACTACTTTTATTAGATACTTTAGGCTGTTGCATGACATTTCTTTCAAAATTCCTCCTTTTTTTCTGATGTGCTTCTGAAAATATTGCATGCTTTTTATTCCCTCTGTCATTTAATGAAACAGTTAATAAGTCAATATAATATGTTTGATTTTAAAAAATAAAAAAATGGCCAATGGAAAGAGAATGCTCTATTATTTTACAAACATTGATGCATGCATCCATCCATTTTCTGAACCCACTGATAAAGCAATTAGTTTCAGTTACATTACAGCTGATGAGGACAACACATAGAATGGCCTTTGTGCTCATTGATGATGGCTGTACAAATGATGAGAACTTCCTGTTCATGTGGACATTTGAAGCTGACTGACTGGAAGAGCAGGTTCTGGAGACAGGCTCACATTCTTGCAGTTGCTCTTCATGGTTTAACGGTTAAGAAATAAATGGAAGATGGGCAAGTCACTGTGTCACTCCCAAATCCTTCCCCTGGGGTAGATCTTTGAAATTCTTCCTCATATGGGGCAGACCTAGCCAGTGCATCGGATGCAACTCAACAATATGGATTTAAAATGTCATCTAGTTACACTGTGTGTGAACTCTGTAGGGTCTTTCTTGTGTATGTCCTTGGGTTTCCCTTGTTACTCAAATTTCCTCACAAATCTCTTCACCATATAACGCAGGGCCCTCTTAACAGCATTTTAGGCCCCCGGACAAAGCAGTGCACTGAGGCCCCTACCTACATAACAATCTCAGCAAGTCACAACATACATAGATTAGCATGGGGCCCCTATGCTTGTGGGGTACCCGGGCAACTGCCCAGCGTGCCCATGCGTTAAGACGGCCCTAACATAATGCTAACTAGTACCTATAATTTAGAAATGTACAAGTAAGAGTTGGTGCGTTTATGAGTTGGCCTTTGATGGATTGCTGTCTGATTGCGGCCTTTCGCCTTGAACTGACAATGTATACATTAACTGTCTGTAACTCTCTATTGGGCAAACTTAAAATCATAGTACAGTGGAACTTCGGGTCACAAATGTCTCTGAACACGTACAAATCGGGTTACGACCAAAAAGTTCGCCAAACTTTTGCATCTGTTCACGACCACACACTCTGGTGACGAACAAACCAGTTTCCACACGTGTTCAGTCTCTCCCTGTGCATTTGCTGTGAACTCTTTGTGCTCTATTTCGTTTCCCTTCCAGTTCATATGCACCAGTGATTTATGCACGTGTTCAGTCTCTCCCTGTACCTGTACAGTACATTGTTCTCAGTCAGACGTGCAACGCGCAGAGGGACTTTACCTCAAAACTGTAATCTCCTCTCCACCCAGTTCCTCACTTCCTTCATGCCAGAACTCGACTCATGCAATGTTAGTTTTCTTGGTTGTTTATGGTTAGTTTTTGTATAAATTACCTATTTTTCAAATGTTCATTTTTTTCCCTGTGCTTAAAACTCATTAAAAAAAAAGTGTTTACAGCGATCGGTTCATAAGGCTATTAGCGTGAACACTTGCAATGTTAGTTTTCTCTGTTCAAGGTTTTCTCAGTGTTATTCAGTTGTGAATTTCCCCTTGGGATTAATATTCTATCTATCTATCTATCTATCTATCTATCTATCTATCTATCTATCTATCTATCTATCTATCTATCTATCTATCTATCTATCTATCTATCTATCTATCTATCTATCTATTCAATGTTTTTACATTTAGCTTACTATTATACTGTGCATTCTATGGTATAATTAATTTAAAATCTTTAAAAATATATATATTTACATTCAGCTCGTACGGTCCGGAACAGATTAATTGTATTTACATACAATCCTATTCAAGGTGACCCGAGGTTCCACTGTATGTGTTTGTTGCTTGGCCTTGAAAGCCACACTTATACAATCAAAATATGAGCAAATAATGTAGAATATGTCAAAAAGCTTGAACATGATTATTGATGTATAAGGGAAATTTCACAAATACTATGCCTTAAGAAACACAGTTGATATCATATCACTTATTATATTTATCACAACCACAGAAGAACCAACTTGAAATAACACACTATTTAATGGCTAATGACCAATGCAACATTACACTTGATAGAAATCACTGCTGTTTTGTTAGTTTGAAGAAGCCTGTACAATGCGAAAGTTCAGCTTTGGGTACAGCACAACTTAGACACTTACCATCCACCATCTTGTAGGCAGAGTGACTGTTCGACCAATGATGGAATGTTTGTCAAGACACAAGGACAATTTCATGGGACCAGAAGATGAATTCGAATAAGAAAATATAGCAAAGGTCAAAACCTGGTAATCAAGCTCAATACACACCCAAAATGAATTAAACATAACAAAGCCAGAGATCAAAATTAAATTAAGAAATGCACAAGCAAAAATGGTTTTAAAATTAATGACAAACATGGATAAAGCTTTCCACACAGCACCGGCTTAAATAGCATCACATTAAAGGTGTCACCTGCTGTTACGTCCAGAAGTGCAAAGCTCAGCAACCACTACACAAAATGGCAGCACAATGAAAAACAAAAGGGTCACACAATAGTAGTAAAAATAATTGTAGAATAAAATAATAAGTCCAATAACAAAACAAAGAAATAAAACAAAAGTGAAAGTTACATTTCTAGATTTCACAGTCCTAGAAAATCTTTACAAGCTTAAACAAAAATGTATCGTTCTTAGGAAAAATTCTTCTTCTTAAGCAGCTCCACAGCTTACAGCTGAATGTTCTTTTTTGCAGCAGGCGGGCATAATATAGCTTGGTTACCTGTAATATTACATTCTTAGTAGCACCTTACATGAACAATGTACATTTCCATAGCCTTTAGCAGAGTGAAAATTTACTGTTAATTTTTTGTTCTTTTTTTGATGGGAGACTTCTTTTACTTCATCTCTGTGATCAAATCTGGTAGTCTTTATATTTTGTATGCACTTTTTTTGTGCATATTATTTATTTCTGCTTTCATGTATTCCTCTGAGTATTTAGAGTGTATAAATCTCTTTTATGTCCATTTGGTGAACAGCCATGGACTACGCTCTTGCAATTCTCTCTCCCCCCTTTGCTTGTTGGTGGTGAAGTCACCAGCCTGATCTTCTGATGCTAAAATGCATGGCAAACAAATTTTGCTTGACAGGCTCAGCTGGCAAGTCAGCAGTTTCTAAATAACTATACAGTGATCCCTCGCTATATCGCGCTTCGCCTTTCGCGGCTTCACTCTATCGCGGATTTTATATGTAAGCATATTTAAATATATATCGCGGATTTTTTGCTGGTTCGCGGATTTCTGAGGACAATGGGTCTTTTAATTTCTGGTACATGCTTCCTCAGTTGGTTTGCCCAGTTGATTTCATACAAGGGACGCTATTGGCAGATGGCTGAGAAGCTACCCAACTTACTTTCTCTCTCTCTCTCTTGCGCTGCCTTTCTCTGATCCTGACGTAGGGGGTGTGAGCAGGGGGGCTGTTCGCACACCTAGACGATACGGACGCTCGTCTAAAAATGCTGAAAGATTATCTTCACGTTGCTACCTTCTGTGTGCAGCTGCTTCGTGAAGCGACATGCTGCACGGTGCTTCGCATACTTAAAAGCTCAAAGGGCATGTATTGATTTTTGACTTTGTTTTTCTCTGTCTCTCTCTCTCTCTCTCTCTCTCTCTTCCTGCTCCTGACGGAGGGGGTGTGAGCTGCCGCCTTCAACAGCTTTGTACCGGCGGTGCTTCGCATACTTAAAAGCCAAACGGCCCTATTGATTTGTTTGCTTTCCTCTCTGTTTGCTTTGAAGAGGAAGATATGTTTGCATTCTTTTAATTGTGAGACAGAACTGTCATCTCTGTCTTGTCATGGAGCACAGTTTAAACTTTTGAAAAAGAGATCAAATGTTTGTTTGCAGTGTTTGAATAACGTTCCTGTCTCTCTACAACTTTCTGTGTTTCTGCGCAAATCTGTGACCCAAGCATGACAATATAAAAATAACCATATAAACATATGGTTTCTACTTCGCGGATTTTCTTACTTCGCGGGTGGCTCTGGAACGCAACCCCCGCGATGGAGGAGGGATTACTGTAGTGCTAGCAGCATTCCTTGGTGCAAAGTTTTAAGAAACTATTAACAAGGAAAGCCCAATGTTATCTTTTAGACTTTGTGGTTGCTAACAGAGTGACATGGGTGGGGCAAAAAATTTTGATGGGAAGAATAAAATCATTTTTGATAAGAGGGAGAAAAACATTTTTGATGGGAGAAAACTTTTATTGTGATGGGAAGAATAAAAATGTTTTTGAGAGGAAAATTTCAATTAGAGGAATTATTTTTGATGTGAGGAAAAAACATTTTGTTGAGAGAAAAGAGTATTTTTTAATGAAAGGGAAAAAATTTTCTTTATGAAAGACAAAAAAATTTTGGTGGGACAAAATTGTCAAAAGCATAAAGTTTGAAGATATTACGAGAAGATAAAGAAAGCAACCCAAATGGCCAAAACACGCCACGTCTCAGCATGTGCTGTTAGAGTGACTGAAACTGTCACAATAATCCTGACACCCAATCGTCTTTACTGTCTCTAAGTATATCTTCCAGCAGTCCGCAGCTCGGAGTGGACCAGAGTGTTGGAGATTCGTAATCACAGTCTCGGTTATTCTCACAGCAAATGCAGTGTTTCAGTCAATATGATGCTGTGCTTACATGGTTCTGTTTCAGTCACCTTGTTGTTTGATTGTGCTCTCTGCTGGGAGAGGGATGTTGCACATTTGTGGACCAAGACTGATTTGTCAGTCTGTATGAACACATGAAAATGTTAAAAAAGACAGTGAGTTTAACCTTTTGATAAGGCCAATTGGCACTTAGTGCACATGTAAGAAATGGACATTTCACCTAATTTGAAAACTTTAGACAATAATAATTAATATCATTAGTCAAAAGTATGGGAAATTTAAACTGTAATAAAAATTTCATCCAAAATTTAAGAAATGACACTTTCATGGGAGCTTATAAAGAGGCCCCTCTTGCCTCCCCTCCTTACATTTCGCACCATGAACTCTGAGGATCAAGCAATATCATGCACGTTATACTGGCAGTTTACTAAAGTTTCTCTGTCTTGTACGTCATTTTTTCAAAGTCAGAGTTACCAGTAACCAAATTCTTCTCCAGAGGGAGATTCTAATATAGTAGTTCAAAAGGCCCAACATTGTACTAGGCATTCTCAAATGGTACAGCAGGATAAGGGGCTAAGCGTGAGCCAGACCTGCAGTGAAGGGCAAAATGTGGACAGTGATGGGGAAGATAAAAGATGACAAGTGTTTGAGAAGAAGTGTTTTAGCAATCAATTGAAGAGGACAAGATGTGAACAAGAAGAAATTTTGCTCATTTTGAACTCTGTAGAGAAAATGAAAAGAGCAGAATGTCATGGCACCTGTTAAGAATTAATGGAATTGCTAGACATTTTAATACAAAGAAATCAGAAAAAGATGGAATTTTATGTTAACTACAGACATCATTACAAAGAACACTTTCATCCATGTGATAATAAAGGCATTTGTGTAAATATTAAATTATTTGTAAGATTTTCTCACAGAGTAATTTTGTACATTTTTAGAGGCCAAGACATAGAAACACAATGGTTATGTAGTAATAATTTAATTTATTGAATAATCCTTGGTCAAAATTCAAAAATTGTTAAACTTTTCAAATAGGCCAAGAAATGTCAATAATCATAGGCTGAGAATATAATAAGACTGTGCTACTATATATACAATTCATTGTGTCGTATATTTTGTAACTTTGTATATGTAGATTTAGTTATTTTGCTTTTGCAGCATTTTCAGTTGAAATTAGGTAAATGAAATGAGTCATTGTAATAATAAAGAGTTATCATTTATGATGTGATCTTTGTGTAAAATATAAAAGCAAAACCTTTACTAGCTGCTGTAAAATCAGCAGAAACCACAATCATATAATGTGGACATTCTTAAAGATTAATTATTGGAACAACAGGAAATAATTTTACTCCTCAAATCCGACTTGACAAAGCAAACAGTTGTAAAGCTTAACACTTATTTGCGAAATCTGGCAACCTGTAATGCAGAGTGCTCATTAAGAATTCTTTTGAGGTCAAATGTTCCTTGTTTTTAATTATAAAGCTGCTGTTATTTAACGTTATCATGTTGTTTAAATAAGTCTATAGTATGATGCTTCTTGGGAAAAAGACCTGGAGAGGCTTCAAATGATAATTTTCTGTGAATGGCAAGCAGTCAACACTCTACTTGCATAGCAGCAGTCAGATCTCACTTGTACTTGCTGCCAACAACAGAAAATAGAATAAGAGAGTTGGTTTACTGTCAAGTTTTCTAAACAGGCAGCCACTTAAAGGAATGCTATTAATTTTATTAAAGGACACAGAATTTTCCAACATAATTGAAAAACAAAATTTTAAAGTTCAGTTTACAAATAAGTGTTTCTGTTTTTCCAGTTAGAAAAATGTAATTAAGTGCTGTATCAATATATGTACATTTGGAGTGGAATCATCAAACTTCTTATAGTCTCTATAGTATATGGTTTTTTTGCCCTGAAAAAAAAAGACACACTCATTTTGCAGAGTTTTTTCAATATGTAAATTACAAGAGTACCACCAAACCAAATTGGGATACTATACTGCGGGGCTAAACACATTTTTTGTTTTATGTAATGAAACCTATTTCTGTTTTAATGCACTCTTCCTTATCTTAGTGCTAAGAGTTGTGATATGTTGCATGTTGCTTGAACAGGCAAGTAAGTAGTTCACTACACTCTGTATACATGGCAATCCTACTACAACTAATATTGTCTTCTGAGTTTAGTCCAGTTGTATCTTTTAAGTGATTTGTATTTGAAGAACAGTGAAAGGGGTTGTAAATCTCTCATCTGAATCAGTTATTGTCAACTGAATTTGAATCATCTTTAAAAGTGAAATGGGTTTTTACAGACGGCTTACAATAGTGCTGGTAAAAGAATGGATGAAGAATAATTGAACAAAAAACATATTTTCACACAATGCTGCATGGTTCTTCTCCGTTGCCAACCCAGAAGGAGAAGAAAAGAAAAATAACATATTCATATCAATTGTTTTAAACAGTAGATAATATTCCATTTCTTGTCTTATCTATATCTACTCTTTAGCAAAGTGTGGTTCGCAAAAAGTATAACTAATACATAAATATCATGAATCTTTTACCATGTTGTGTCATGGGACATTGTCTTCCTTAAACATGTGATTCACTGTAATCTGGTGTTCAAATCAAAAAAGTAATCAGCTTGAAAATGCAATAATAATAATAATATTGATAATAGTGCAACTCTATACATTTGGCCATTCATGCGATTCTGTTTCAAAAAAACAGAAGCAAATCATTTTCCAGCTGGAATCTTTAAAGGAATATTTTAACAAAAAATTACTATTTTTTAACTGTTACTTACAGTATGTATTGTCTGCAGTGATGGGCCAGAAAAATGTTTAATCTCACATTTTTTGTGGACAACACAAAAATAAAATCCCTGATGCTGTGTCTTCAACAAAAAAACAATATCAGAACGTTACGTTATCAACTTGCCTGGTATCTACTTGTAAGTTTACAATCTCACCTCAAATATCACTAAATCAATTAATTTCTGGAAAATTGTCTTGTACACAACACTGGGGAAAGTTCAGATAAAACTCATGTCTTAAGTTTTTTCTACAGGTATTGCAGATTTCCTCCCACATCCCAAAGACATGTAGTTTTCCGCTAAATGTGCTCAGCAGTACTGAGTGTGCTTGTGTGCATGAGAGTGCCTTTGATTGGTTGGTTCCGGCCTTACTTATTGGTCATTTCAGGTGACTTAAAATTTAATGTTGCATCATTTTTGGGATATTCTGTGCTTTTTTTAGTAGTAGTGAAATGTTATCATTACGTTTTTTTATGTTTGCAATACCATTTTATATGTTTCTGGAGTTTTGTAGCCACATTGTTGTTACCAACTTTTCACAAGATGGCAGTGTCCTCCATTTTGGATCTGTGAGAAAATCTACTACGAGTTTTACTTTTGACTTCAGAGCATGGCTAGCCTTTTGGGTTTGGAATTTAGGCAAATTTTGACTTTTGGTTTTAACTTTGAATTTTTGACTTCTCATCCCCTGGTCTATTTAAATTTCTCTTAACATTTCCGTAAAAGCAGAACATTCACAACTGTAACCTGAATATGTAGGTTGGAAAATGGATGCATATATAGGTGTTATCTCATATAAGTGTTGTGAATATTAAAAAAATAGGTTCCTGTATTTACTCATAAGTTCCAGGGGTTGTCATAATTAAAAATGGCATTTAAATAAATTATCTCTAAGGCATTTCAGCTAATGTTTTACTTTCTGCTGTGCAAAGTTTTCTTTTTTCATTAATGAACAGTTCGTATTCCCACACCCCCCCATTTTTCTTTTTCTTCTTAAAGTGTAATGTGCTGCTGTGGTTTCACACTGTTGAGTGAAAAAATGTTGACATCTCACAAATTTCATAGTGAGAAATGTAACTGAGAATCTGTTTTTTGCCTCCATAGCAGAAAGCTTTTCCTACTGAAAAAAAATTGTAAAACCTTATAAACATAAAATTTCTCTACCTTCATTACTACATTCAAGTAGCTAACCAAAGCTCCTTACTGTTCTGCTTTATTTAATGTTAAATGAAGGAAGCCTAAATGTTTCAAAAATCAGAATATAAAAAATTTAGGAGAAAAACACACATTAAAAGAGCAAATGTTGAATTTGTCAGTAACTTGATATTTGAAAGCACATGCCCAGCAAGGCATTTAACATAGATGATAGGAGGAATAAGCTCCAGTTATCACTTTTTTGATAAGAAAATGGAATTGAATAATTCTCATTTAACAAATAAATAAATTCAGCTTAAACTAAGCAGTTTAATTTCATGCTGGATCAACTTATGATAATCTATTTTCATTTAACCCATTTAGCATATTTTGTCTGATGAGTAGTTATGCAAGACTGAAGCGTAGATATTGCATGTTAATGTGGAAAAGGTTTTCCTGCTTTTTTTTTCTACAGTGCAGAACCCCATTTCCATATATTTTAAACTTCAGTTTTGTTGATTGTTTTACTACAAAGTTGACTGCTAATTTCACATAAAAATTCTGTCCATGATTTTCAGTAAGCAAAATTGAATGTGAGATATCAATTTAATGCCCAATCGGAATTTATTTTTTGGTGATTATTTTTTTATTGAATTTAATAATAAGAAAAACAACAGTTATGAAAAAGATAAACAGAAATAACAACAAACCCCTCACAACATCCTCCCCAAGCCTGAAAGCAAAGAAAAGAATTGGAGATTAACAGTTGAAAAATTACATGGACCACTGGTCAATCAGTCCATCACCAAATGAGCAGCAATTTTCCACTTCTGTATATTGAGGCCAGAACCTTTATCGACCTTGGACACATAAAGTAGAAGTAAGACTAGATAAAAGAAAGAGGATTTCTAGAAATTTACAGGAAAAGAAGACAGATTTCCAGTGACAGACTAAGATTAGAATGCAGCAATGGTATTCGGATAAAATAACCTCTGTTGGATAAAAGGAAGAGTAAAAGTAGAGAGGTCCAGGAGAAGAAATATATTAGACAAAAGAGAAACAAAGAAAAGCAGAGGACAAACAGTTAGACATATCAGAACCAAAAAGCATAAAGTGGGGGACAGTTCCAAAACATATGAAGAAAAGTGACAGGGACGTTTAAGAGACACAAGTGATAAATGATATTACCTTCCACATGCATAAAGTTTTCTAGGGGTGAGGTACTGTATATGCGATGTACCAGTTTAAACTGAACATGCTAATTATTTGGGTTTTAGAGAATTCAGACATGTTGTTAACTATAGCTTTATACCAGAGGGTGAGAGTGGAAGGGAGGTCATGTTGACAAACTGAAAATAAAAGTAGAGGTCTAGCAGACGCCTTATGTAGATGTGCATATAAGGATGCCACAGGTTTAAAGTTTGGAGATATCAAACAGGAAACATTTTAAAGGTTTAGGAATCAAGTGCATAGGATATTATAACTATGTTTGCATTATGAACTGATTTGAATTTAAGATTGAAAAAGAAGGAAGAAGGAGGAACAGAGAACATAGACCTCAACAAATGGAACAATTTGAATTCGAAGTCATCATAATTGTCACCAAGTGTCTTGATATTTTGACCAACCCATGGCAAAAGATTAGAAATAGATTAAATAGGCCTGACATCCAGCCCCTCTCAAGGAGATTGGTTACAGAGTCCAAGCTGTGCGTCGAGGTGAGCCCGACTATATCTAGCCAGAACCTCTCAAACTCGCACACAAGCTCAGGCTCCTTCCCCTTCAGAGAGGTGACATTCCACGTCCCAAGAGCCAGCTTCTGTAGCCGAGGATCGGACCGCCAAGGTCCCTGCCTTTGGCCACCACCCAACTCATATTGCACCCGACCCTTGAGAAAGGGGCTGGACTCTGTACCACTCTGGAGTTGCCCCCGGTGAGAGGCACAGAGCGGGTGTGGGCATACTTATTGCCCCCCGACTTGGAGCCTGTACATTGGGGTTTACCCCGGTAGACGAGAGGGTAGCCTCCCTCTGCCTTCGGGTGGGGGGACGGGTCCTAACTGTTGTTTGTGCGTATGCACCGAACAGCAGTTTGGAGTACCCACCCTTTTTGGAGTCCCTGGAGGGGGTGCTAGAGGGCATACTTTCTGGGGACTCCCTCATACTGCTGGGAGACTTCAATGCTCACGTGGGCAATGACAGTGAGACCTGGAAGGGCGTGATTGGGAGGAATGGCCCCCCCGATCTGAACCCGAGTGGTGTTTTGTTATTGGACTTCTGTGCTTGTTCATATGTGCACTTGGCGCCAGGACACCCTAGGCCTCAGTTCGATGATGGACTTTGTGGTCGTGTCGTCGGACTTGCGGCCACATGTCTTGAACACTCGGGTGAAGAGAGGGGCGGAGCTATCAACTGATCACCACCTGGTGGTGAGTTGGCTTCGATGGTGGGGGAGGATGCCGGTCAGGCCTGGTAGGCCCAAACGTGTTGTGAGGGTCTGCTGGGAACGTCTGGCAGAGCCCCCTGTCTGAAGTAGCTTCAACTCCCACCTCTGGCAGAACTTCGACCACATCCCGAGGTAGGTGGGGGACATTGAGTCCGAATGGGCCTTGTTCCGTGCCTCTATTGTTGAGGCGGCTGACCGGAGCTGTGGCCGTAAGGTGGTCGGTGCCTGTCGTGGTGGCAATTCCTGAACCTGTTGGTGGACACCGGCGGTGAGGGATGCTGTCAAGCTGAAGAAGGAGCCCTACCGGTCCCTTTTGTCCTGTGGGACTCTGGAGGCAGCTAATAGGTACCGGCAGGCCAAGCGGAATGCAGTTTCGGTAGTTGCTGAGGCAAAAACTCGGGCATGGGAGGAGTTTGGGGAGGCCATGGAGAACGACTTTCGGACGGCTTCGAGGAGATTCTGGTCCACCGTCCGGCGTCTCAGGAGGGGGAAGCAGTGCAGCGTCAACACTGTATATGGTGGGGATGGTGCGCTGCTGACCTCGACTCGGGACGTTGTGGGTCGGTGGGGGGAGTACTTCGAAGACCTCCTCAATCCCACTAACATGCCTTCCAATGAGGAAGCAGAGCCTGGGGACTCGGAGGTGGGCTCCCCCATCTCTGGGACTGAGGTCACCGAGGTGGTCAAAAAACTCCTTGGTGGCAGGGCCCCGGGGGTGCATGAGATACGCCCGGAGTTCCTCAAGGCTCTGGATGTTGTAGGGCTGTCTTGTTTGACACGTCTCTGCAACATCACATGGACATCAGGGACAGTGCCTCTGGTTTGGCAGACCGGGGTGGTGGTCCCCCTCTTTAAGAAGGGGGACCGGAGGGTGTGTTCCAACTACAGAGGGATCACACTCCTCAGCCTCCCTGGAAAAGTCTATTTGGGGGTTCTGGAGAGGAGGGTCCATAGGATAGTCGAACCTCGGATTCAGGAAGAGCAGTGTGGTTTTCGTCCTGGTCGCGGAACAGTAGACCAGCTCTGCACCCTTAGCAATTGGGAGGGTCCTGGAGGGTGCATGGGAGTTCGCCCAACCAGTGTACATGTGTTTTGTGGACTTGGAAAAGGTGTTCGACCGTGTCCCTCGGGGAATCCTGTGGGGGGGGGGGTTCCGGGAGTATGGGGTACCGGACCCCCTGATAAGGGCTGTTCGGTCCCTGTACAACTGGTGTCAGAGCTTGGTCCGCATTGCCGGCAGTAAGTCGAACCCGTTTCCAGTGAGAGTTGGACTCCGCCAGGGCTGCCCTTTGTCACCGATTCTGTTCATAACTTTTATGGACAGAATTTCTAGGCGCAGCCAGGGTGTTGAGGGGTTCCGGTTTGGTGGACTCAGGATTGGGTCACTGCTTTTTGCAGATGATGTTGTCCTGTTTGCTTCATCAGGCCGTGATCTTCAGCTCTCTCTGGATCGGTTCGCAGCTGAGTGTGAAGCGGCTGGATTGGGAATCAGCACCTCCAAATCTGAGACCATGGTCCTCAGCCGGAAAAGGGTGGAGTGCCCTCTCAGGGTTGGGAGCGAGATCCTGCCTCAAGTGGAGGAGTTCAAGTATCTCAGGGTCTTGTTCACGAGTGAGGGAAGAATGGAGCATGAGATCGACAGGCGGATCGGTGCGGCATCCGCAGTGATGCAGGCTCTGCATCGGTCTGTCGTGGTGAAAAAGGAGCTGAGCCGTAAGGCAAAGCTCTCAATTTACCAGTCAATCTATGTTCCTACCCTCACCTATGGTCATGAGCTATGGGTAGTGACCGAAAGAACGAGATCGCGAATACAAGCGGCTGAAATGAGTTTCCTCCAGAGGGTGTGTGGGCTCTTCCTTAAAGATACGGTGAGAAGCTCAGTCATCCGGGAGGGGCTCAGAGTAGAGCCGCTGCTCCTCCGCATCAAAAGGAGTCAGATGAGGTGGCTCGGTATTCTGATCAGGATGCCTCCTGGACGCCTCCCTGGTGAGGTGTTCCGGGCACATCCAACCAGGAGGAAGACCCAGGACACGCTGGAGGGACTATGTCTCCCGGCTGGCCTGGGAACACCTCAGGATTCTCCCGGAAGAGCTAGAAGTGGCCGGGGAGAGGGAAGTCTGGGTATCTCTGCTCAAGCTGCTGCCTCCGCGTCCCGACTTCGGATAAGCGGAAGAGGAAGGATGGATGGATGGATCACTTGACATCCATCCTGAAAGTGATATACTGGAAGATGCTGGAAGATAATGGGTTGTTCCAAACTAGAGAAGATCAGGGATTTTGTTTTTAATTTTCTTCCAAATCTAGGGCCTCATGTATAATACCCTGTGTAAAACTCTCAGTAAAAAATGGTGTACGGACAAAACTGGAAATTTGTGTAGGTACAAAAACAATCCAAATGCATAAATCGGTGTGTACACCAAGTTCCATGAATATCCCATTTGTAAATCCCAATGAACATGAAATTTAACATGCATGCACGTGTCTAGCGCCCCACCTAACTCCTCCCAAAATTTTGCATATTTGGATATGCAAATCAATATAACTAGGGTGGCACGGTGGCACAGTGGGTAGCGCTGCTGCCTCGCAGTTGGGACACCCGGGTTCACTTCCCGGGTCCTCCCTGCATGGAGTTTGCATGTTCTCTCCGTGTCTGCGTGGGTTTCCTCCGGGTGCTCCGGTTTCCTCCCACAGTCCAAAGACATGCAGGCTAGGTGGATTGGCGATTGTAAATTGTCCCTAGGTGTGCTTGGTGTGTGGTGTGTGTATGTGTGTGTGTGTGTGTCCACGTGCCCTGCGGTGGGTTGGCGCCCTGCCTGGGGTTTGTTTCCTGCCTTGCACCCTGTGTTGGCTGGGATTGGCTCCAGCAGACCCCCGTGACCCAGTAGTTAGGATATAGCGTGTTGGATAATGGATGGATGGATGGCATAATTAATATAACTACCCCCCCTCCCCCCATACATTCAGTGTTTTGTTAAAAGACAATGGCAAAAGCACATGGAAAAAAGAAGAATTTCAGCAAGTGCAAAGTGGAGGCAAGGAAAAACATACTGTATGTTGGTATAAGCAGTGGTATAAGCAACAAAAAGAAATTGATGGAATAACACAGTGTGGTGGAGACATTTGAAGTTTCAAGTTCAGAAAGTTGCACAGTGCCCAAAATAAAAAAGAAGTGGTCACATATAAAAGTCAATGTGTAAAGGTGAATTGTCACCTACCATCTGTTTATTTTGTTTAAGACAATATTACAAATGCTGACCCCCATGCTAAAGACACGACTCTAGGCAGTGATGGTGCTGCTGTGCCCAGCACATCATCAGGCCCTGGCTGCACACGCACCTCTGCCTTAGAAACTGCTGGGCGACCATCTGGCTGTGGGCTGACGGACACTCTTCTGCAGTCACAAAATACAATAGTGGATGCTATAAGACACAGGCCACTTATAGGCGGACCACGGTCCGGGTCTGGACCCAGACTCTGTTCTGTCCGGACCCAGACCCAGAACAGACATATCACTGAGTTTTATTTAGTTTTGGCAGAGATTACATTTTTACCGTTGTATCTTTTCTGACAGTGTTTTTACACCGCTACTCAGTGAAAGGGACCTCCTACATGTCTCTGATTGGCCAGTACTTGTTGTCTTCGTGGGGGTGAGTTGGTTGGGTTTAAGCATGAAGACTGATGTTGGTCAAAATGAAGGCAAGAATGTCAGCCAATCACAGGTAGAGTAGGGCAGGCCTTCACTGAATAGAGGAGCGGAAAACCTGCACTCTGAGTGAAAACAGCTGGCACTCTTGTGGCAGCGGCAGTGACATGGAGAGAAAAATATACAGGAGTGAGAAGACAAGAGAGATAAAAGCAGCAAAATGGTCAATGTGCCATGGCTTTTTGGTAAACGGCGGAAGCTTGACATTGAAAACCGGGCTTTTAATCAGGAATGGACCGAGGTGTTTATGTTCATATTTCCCGTAGGAAGCTTGAAACCGCTGTGTCTCATCTGCTCTGTGACGGTGGCAGTGGTTAAAAGGGAATGTGAAACACCACTATGAAAACTAAACACAAAATTACATTTGAGAAAAGTTACCCACTAAATTCGCCAGTTAGGCTGTAGAAAATAAGCGATCTTAAAGCCAACTAACGATCAGTCAACGAGGATTTTAACACATTCATTTACTGGCCAACAACTCACTAATGAGTCTTCCCCTGGTTATGCCTGTTCAGTTGTGCACATATTAAAAACTCTTATATATTTTATTTTTATATGAGGCCAAGTCTTTTTTTTGTTGAAACATTAAAACTTATTATTATTATTATTATTATTATTATGAAAGTACTTATTATTTATAATTCTCAGTTGAATGTCAAATGTCAAATTTACCTTACTTTTACTTTTGTTATTTATTTTTTCTTATTTTATTGTATGTAGCCCTCCAGAGTCCAGAGTTGCACTGAAATTAAATATTGTTGAAATGGCATTGAACTTTTTTGTTTGATTTGAGTCATTGACTTGGTGAGATGGTGATACAATGGTAATGCGACTTCAAAACATAGAAATTAATTGTAATGTAAAAATTATAATGCAACTTAAACATGATGATGCTGTGGACCTGTACATGAGGAAATGTTCTCTATCTGGACCTCCTTAAATCATAATTGACCCCTGCTGTAAGAGATGTGGCCAATGAACTAACAAATATTAAGTCTGTACTATGTTGTACGGACCACAAATTAAGTTAATTGGTTAAAAAATAAATGTTTCATCTTATTACCCGTTTTTACATTTTGCTAATTAAATTCAAATGAATCTGTAACGCTGTACGATTTGGCTGATCATTTGGTGTGCCAGGGTCAGGTTTATCATACTGCATCTCTTCAGGTACAGGCAAGCAACGATTTTGTGCCACATTAAACAGCACACTGCATGCTTGCACAATGCAACACACTTTCTGTAGACTATAGAGCATCACATTAATAGCGCGGAAATGCTTTCTATTTACATAAACAAAAATTATTCTCTGCAGGCGCCTTTATAGTGTAGCATTGGCATCAAGTGCCACGATGGATAGATTCTGTGCTCTTTACATGACTGTTTGAGGTAACTCGCTTTTCCTTAAATGGACTTCTTGCCTTTTGCCGCACCAGTTGGAAAAAGCATCTGCAACTGTGGAGTTCACATTTTTATAGGCTCTACTGCTGTACGTAGATGATGTAATGCCAGCTCATTCTTTTGGTGATTCATCCCCGGCTGATGTAACTTGTTCAGTGCCATTGCAATAGCAATGTGCATGCAGTTGACCGCTTCGATTACATTTGTAAAACCGAACATTGCTCTGAATTGTGCTTTGATGTTTCCCAGTTCAACCACAGTATAAGGAAATCTTATACAGTATATCTGGATGACAAACAGATAATACCATCCTATACAGCTGGCATGGCGTGACTCAGTGATGTTTGAGAAATACGTGATCATCAGCAAGTTTGAAAAGCTCCTGTGGCTAAAAACCCAAGAGTGGACAGAACTTGCAAAGGAGCAGGTAGAGCACAATTCCTCAAAGTCTGTAAAGTTCAGCACACAGCTCTTAGAAATCCATATCGACTGAGAAGCCAGTCATCATCATCTATAAATATGTACTCATTTCTAAGTCTTCCATTTGCAAGATTTTCTAAGAACTCTGAAGCAGCTATGGTAGTTGGAATAATTTGACCATTTCGTACACCATTATATTGTTACAGAATGATTACAATCAAATGAATTAAATTTGAAACGCTATGCAATTAATTTCTGGGTATTTGATAAATTCCCCATCATTAATGTAAATCTAAAAAAGAAAGGGACACCACACTGAAACAGTAGCACTGCTTGATGCTCGGTGTTGCCCATTTCCAAAACCAAGCAGAAACTTAAATACACACAGTGTGGGGCCGCCATGAAAATGTGCATGGCTTTAAGCTGTTTAGTTTTTATACATCTCAAAGTGAACGTGGAAACGAGCCTACGCAACAATTTTGTGTGTACACACCATTGTATACATGGGGCTCCTAGAGAGTATATTAGACCAAGGGACATAAAGTAAGGGAACATGAATTTAATTCAAGAAAGGTGAAGGGAAGAACACAGAAGAATTTGGGTGAGACCATGTTGTACTAATCACGGAACCAGAACTGGTTAGTTAGTGGGAGAAGAAGTTGATGGGTAAACACCCAATGATATAACTCTAAGTCCAGCAGGCTTATCCTCTTTCTGATAAATCAGATTAATGGAAGGTCTCTTACTATTGTAAAAAAAATAGAAGGAAAAGAGATATAATTTGTACCATTATTATATGTGAAAAGACACGGAGGATGGTTTTAACAAAGTCAAAAAAGGGAACTTCATTCATTTTTATAATCACCAATCTACAGTGGAATAACTGTGGAAGAAAGGACAGTTAGTAAAAGGATTCATTGACACTACTAATGATCCAAAGATAATTATACCCTATAATGTCACGCAGGAATGGAGAGATATTGATGCCCAAACCTTCAACTAGTTAGCCAAAGGCACTCACAGCAGGAAGACCAACTAATGTAATATGGAATTTAATAGAAGGAGAACAGATTTTGCCCAGTTAATTTAATAGCCAGACAGGGTCTCAAACAAATTAAACATGTGAGGGAGATCAGAGGGCACCATTACCAAGCATAAGCAAAATATCATCAGTATGTAACGAAATTTTATGATAGGAACCATGAGCTTCAATAGGGGTGATAAACTCAAGGCAATGAAGAGGAATAGCAAAAGGCTTAACAGAGATATTAAAAAGCAAGAGAGAACGTGGACAGCCCTGTCTGGCACCATTTTCATCCAAAAGGGTTCAAAAGTAGTTGAGTTGGTGAGAATTGTTGCGAATGATGAGGAATATAAAGTTTTGATCAAATTAATGTAATTTTTACCAAAACCCATTACATATAAGGCTCTCCAGAGAAAACTCCAGTGCATGTGGTTAAAGGCCTACTTTGTATCAAGTGCCAGCAAAGCTACAGGTTTTGTTGTAATATATAGAAGATGACTAATGTTATCTGATGTCTGGTGGAAGCTCCAGGTGAATTATTTTGTGACTAACCAGCTGCAGATGGTGTGTGAGAAGTTAGGTGTCAAGCAAACCTATAAAATGTATGAAAATGACTCTCTCATTCTACTTATGACAATAGCAATATCTTATATGAATTTATACTGTACATATATCAATTCACTCTTATTGTCAGTGCAGGTCCTTAAAGCTGGCATCACTACAACAGAAGGTGAGCTGCAGGACTGTAGTGTGCCAAGTCAAACAATAAAACCAGTAAAGCACAACAGCGACCGATGGTTTGAACCTTTGATATAGTACAGGCCACGAGAAACTGGTGTTTTATTATACAATAGCTTAATCCAAAATAGATAAAAATAAACAGCAAAATCTTGAAAAGAGCATAGCAGGCTAAAAACACTTAAACATTAAAAGTAAATAGATTTAAAAAAAATTAAAAATTAAACCTCCCAATATCTTACAGAAGTATAAATAATGTTGCCTAGCAAAACACACTGAGGATGCAGCAAAATGTGAGTGAAACACACCCCATTCCTTACATTTGTAAGTATAAAAGATAACTGTATTTACTGAATATGAGACCAAACTCTTAGAAGCTAGCATGCCTTTGGAGAATTAATACAGAATGTGTAATGGCACATTTCTATGCTTTCTTGCACATATCCCACATTTTAAGCATTTAAAACATTTCCAAGATCAGTTAAACAGACTTAATTTAACAGTATTTATGAGTGTTTGAACCTAAATTTGAATCAAAATGTTGCTATTTGAATGTTTGTACATTAAGAAGATAATAAAATAAAATAAGTTTAAAAAATACCCATTATGGGGTTCTAACTATTACTTACAGATTCCCTATAATTATTGAGAAGATGCTTTTAAATAAAACAGCTTACACATCATAGGTGCATTAAAGAAAAATAAGCATAATATAAATGTTTCGTTTCCATTATATACAAGTATTAATTAAAGGGCACAATATGATGTATACCTCAAGCATGCCTGTCTATTTGTCCATTTATCTACATAATTATCTATCATTTAATGCATAAATGATTACTTGTTTCATCATTTTAGCCTTTCTGTAAACCATTGAAATAAACTATATGTCTAAGTAAAATGAGCTTAAACAATATATTTCATATAAATTAAGAAGTATAAGAATTTTAGGCTAATTTTTATTCCATATCAAACATTTTACATTAAAAATTATTCATTAGAAAAAAATAGTTGTACTTAATAAAAATTAAAAGACACACATAAACACGTAATACCTTTTAAATATGATATTTTTCAGAACTTTACTATTTAAGTGTGGTTATACTTTTTAAAATAAATTGATAAAGTCTGAAAATGCTTCCTATATCTTCAGGTCAAGTCAGGTCAGGCTGGGGAGTATGCCCTGATACAGCATGTTGCCGTACCCACCACACAAGAAAACAGCTTGGGATCCTGGTTGGCAACCCCCCAGGCAGACACACAATCCAGCCCCACCCTCTAGAAATGACCATCCGTCTGCTGCAGCAAGGTGTTATATGGGCATCTCCTTGACCTGGTCCAGCCGCTCAGGTCCTCAACAATGAGGATCCTAGAGGGCGGATCACCATGGCCGTAGTGCTGTAACTGACTCTCCTTCGCAATGCAGGTAATGTGCCTCATTTGTGACTCTATGAGCAACCACTCGTCAAAGAGTCAAATCGGCAGTACCCAAGGATTCTCTGATGAGACATAATACCGAAGGAGTCCAGTCTTCGTCTCAGGTCACTGGATTGCGTCAGTGTCTCGCAGCCATATTGCAAGACAGGAAGCACCAGGACTCTAAAGACTTGGATCTTCATCCTTTTGCAGAAATATCTGGTGCCACACACACCTTTCCAGCAACCTAATGAACCCCCCTGCTCTCCCAATCCGTCTATTGACTTCATAGGAAGAGTTACCAGAGATATCAATGTTGTTGCCGAAGTAAGTAAACCTCTCGATAAGATCGACACACTCTCTACAAACAGACACGCTAATGATGACTGTGCCCAAGAGATCATTAAAGGCCTGGATCTTGGTTTTTATCCGGGACACTCACAAGCCCAGACACTCAGACTCCTCGCTCAGTCTCTCGAGAGCCCAATCAGAACCTTCATTGACTCCTCCATTGATCACAGCTTCGTCGGCAAAGTCAAGATCAGTAAATCTTTCTTTACCAACAGATGCCCCACAGCTGCTATATCTTCATGAGTATTAAATAAGCTTAGTATAATATTAACCATTGATAATGATGGAAGACTAGGAAAGCTATCATTCTTCAAATAAAGTTTTAATTTGTGCATAGTAAAATTAGTTTACTACTGGAAGTTTATGTTAGAGGCACAATTGTTTGAAGAAGGTATGCACATTGTCAATATCTCTAAAGATCCAGAGGATGGATTAGGGTTAAGGTGGCTGGAAGAAATGATAATTGTGCACAAAAAAAGATATCCCTTTAGAATTAAAGGTAAAATTTAATGCTAGTGCATTTCTCAAAAACGATCAATCTTAGTGAATAATAAACAAGACTGATGTAAGTTTTATAAGTGTTTCCTGGAACCCTTTTGCTATCTGAAATTTAACACATAAGTTTAAAGTACTTCTTTGCTGGGTTCCTCCCCAGTGTCTACATCAGAAAAGCGGAACACTGATCCCACCTATTTCAACATACAGTATATTGTGGTACCAGACACGGACAAATGTAAAAAAAAGACAAAAAAACAAACAAATAAAACACACAAAAAAGCACAAAATAAAGAGATTAAAATTTTGAGTAATAGGTAAGATGACTGTCACCTATTAGTCAAAAATCTATAAATGGACTCAAAGCATGATGTGGCTTCCTTGCAAAAAAGAACAAGGTTGAAAATGGTCAGCAGAGATAGGAGAAAAAGCAACACTTCATGTAAGAGGAGTTTAAATAACTTTGAAAGTTCAAACAAGTGTTGTTTTCCAAGGCTCATGGAAGCTCCCAAAGGACTTATCCAGAATGGAATCTTCCATATGCCTAGAACATTCTCTGCAACAGTGAGTGTACTTCGGTGTGTGGTGTTACACTTCTCCTTAGCCATGGTTTGAGGATTCAACACTCGAGTTAGCAAGTACTTATGAAAATGATGCCCACTGTCTCTCAGACACCAGCCACCAGCAAACTCAACTTTCCTTGCCATTTGACACACTCCAGATTTGGACCTGATATAAGCATCATATGTAGTCTCATGGCACATTGTCAACAAAAAGTCACTAATGGTCGGTAGCATATCAATTTGACGTTTACTTCTGAGAAACCTTTCCAACAGGTGACGATGGGAATCAAGAAGCTGGGAGTGTGATTAGGGATGAGCATTCTTCCAATGCACCTACAATGTCAGGTATGCCTGCAATGGCATGAAAAACATATTTAGGGTTATAATGTATTATTATTATTGTTGTTGTTATTATTATTATTATTATTATTATTATGTACTTATTTGGCTGACATATTTATCCAAGGTAGTTTACAACATGGTGAGATGCAATATACAGTAGATAGATAGATAGATAGATAGATAGATAGATAGATAGATAGATAGATAGATAGATAGATAGATAGATAGATAGATAGATAGATAGATAGATAGATAGATAGATAGATAGATAGATAGATAGATAGATAGATAGATAGATAGATAGATAGATAGATACTTTATTAATCCCAAGGGGAAATTCACATACTCCAGCAGCATACTGATAAAGAACAATATTAAATTAAAGAGTGATAACAATGCAGGTATACAGACAGACACTAACTTTGTATAATATTAACGTTTACCCCCCCAGGTGGAATTGAAGAGTCGTATAGTATGGGGGAGGAACGATCTCATCAGTCTGTCAGTGGAGCAGGGCAGTGACAGCAGCCTATCGCTGAAACTGCTCTTCTGTCTGGAGATGATACTGTTCAGTGGATGCAGTTGATTCTCCATGATTGACAGGAGCCTGCTCAGTGCCCGTCGCTCTGCCACGGATGTCAAACTGTCCAGCTCCGTGCCTACAATAGAGCCTGCCTTCCTCACCAGTTTGTCCAGGCGTGAGGCGTCCCTCTTCTTTATGCTGCCTCCCCAGCACACCACCGCGTAGAAGAGAGCACTCGCCACAACCGTCTGATAGAACATCTGCAGCATCTTAACAGATGTGGAAGGACGCCAGCCTTCTAAGGAAGTATAGTCGGCTCTGTCCTTTCTTACACAGAGCATCAGTATTGGCAGTGTATCGTCTCCTTGGTTAACGGAACCTGCTAAGTGAAAATTTTGTTGTACTGTATACACTAAGTACTTTGTACACAGGACATAAGATTGAGTTTGATAAACATAATGTAATATTTATCTTAATGGCCACTGTATGTGCGGTGCCACTGAGTAATATGAACCAATTTTAACTTTTTGGTTTAGTTCATTAGGATTGCCAATGGAAACCTTCATCATCTTTCTTCTCCTTACAACAACAACATTTATTTATATAGTATATTTCAAACAAATAGTCTAGCTCAAAGTGAGTGCTTTACCAAATGAAGAAAAAAAAGTTTATATGAAATAAAAATAAGATTAGATAAATACTAAGTAACTAAGAATAAAGTAAGGGTAGATGACCTGGAGTACAAAAATAAACAAACAAACCAAAAAAAAAAAAACTCCAGGTGGGCCAGATAAAAAAAACAAAATCTGCCGGGGTTCCAAGGCCACGAGACTGCCCAGTCCCCACTGGGCATTCTACCTGCAGTGTGTGTCATAAATGATCTAAATCAGTCCTTTTGGCTTTCAGGCTTCATGTGCAAGAATTTGATGATGATGCTCATGAGGACCTCTGATCTTCAATCCATCAATACAGGGAATACATGTTGCCTTGATCAGGTGGTGGTGGGGCAGAATGCCACCACAGAAACACAGAAAAAGAACAGCAGAAAATAGTAGGGATTAATATGGATTCTGGAGCCTTGATGAAAATGCTAATTCAATGCACATACAGCTTAACAGGGATACACTAAAATGTAGCTATGAGAAAACCATGTTAAAATAATGGGTTTTTAGCAGTCTTTTAAAGTGCTCCACTGTATTAGCCTTGCGAATTTCTATCAGTAAACTATTCCAGATTTTAGGTGCATAACAGCAGAAGGCTGCCTCACCAATTCTTTTAAGTTTCCATCCATCCATCCATTTTCCAACCCGCTGAATCCGAACACAGGGTCACGGGAGTCTGATGGAGCCAATCCCAGCCAACACAGGGCACAAGGCAGGAAACAATCCAGGGCAGGGTGCCAACCCACCGCAGTCTTTTAAGTTTATTTCTTGGAATTATAAGCAGACACTCATTTGAAGATCTAAAGTTACGACTTGGAGTGTAAGGTGACAGGCACTCCAAACTATACGACGGAGCGAGATTATTTAAGGCTTTGTAAACCATAAGCAGTATTTTAAAGTCAATTCTAAATGGCACGGGTAACCAACATAATGACATCAAAACTGGAGACATGTGCTCAGATTTTTTTCTCCTAGTTAAGATTCTGGCAGCTTCATTCTGCACTGTTTGCAACCGATTGATGTCTTTCTTGCATAGTCCTGAAAAGAATGTGAAACAATAATCTAATCAAATAAAATCAAAAGAGTGAACTACCTTGTCAGTATCTTGCAAAGTTATAAGGGGTCTAACTTTTGCTATATTCCTTAAGTGAAAAAATGCTATCCTGGTGAATCTGATTGATATGTGATTTAAAATTTAGGTCAGAGTCAATAATTACCCCTAAATTCTTTACCTCCATCTTAATTTTTAAGCCTAATAGATCAAGTTTATTTCTAATAGCCTCATTATATTCATTTTTGCCAATCACTAAGATTTCTGTTTTCTCCTTATTAGTTTGAGAAAATTACTACTCATCCATTCAGAAACACAAGTAAGACATTGTGTCAGTGAAACAAGAGAGTCGGGATCATCAGGCGCTATTGATAAATACAGTTGTGTGTCATCAGCATAGCTGTGGTAACTCTAGTTATACCTTGAGGTCATCTGACCTAATGGAAGCATGTAGATCGTGTGGAAGAAACCCCCCGAGGCAGACAGGAATAGTTCAATCAATTAAATTTTTATTCAGTCACAGATGAGTACATGGATTCTACGTTGCAAGGCAGAAGAGCTAAGTTCCATTTTTCGATTGGCTTTTTATAATTTCTCCTTCCTCCCCTTCCCCTTATTTATAAAAAAAACCTAATATCGTTTACTTAAGCCTTTTATTTTATTATGCTGATGGGCAATCTGTTCTTATTTTTTTTTACTTGACCCTAAAGAAGGAAAGGTCATCTTTCCTGTGTCAAATAGACGCATTCCTAAAGAAACTGGAAATTGTCCTAGGTCAGCTTACTACACCCTGTCTTTTGACAGACACCTGTATGAATAACCTGCCATTATAGTAAAATGGCTTTGTCAGCTATTAATCCTAAGGAGCTTGCAAGCAGTTAATTTTTCTTTTACAATCGAAAAAAGCAGCGGACCCAGGAGAGATCCTTGTGGAACACAATATCGAACAACATGTGTCTTCTAAGTATGATTATCACAACTAACAAAGAATTTTCTACCTTTTAAGTAAGACTCCAATTTAAGACATTACCAGAGAGGCCCACCACTGAATAAGGTGATTTATAAGAATATTATAATCAGTGGTATCAAATGCTGCACTCAGGTCTAAGAGGATGAGAACAGACAAACAGCCTGTGTCCACATTTACCCGCAAGTCATTTACTATTTGATTAATGAGTGCAGTTTCTGTGCTGTGATTTGTTCTAATACTTGACTGAAACTTGTCAAGAACAGCATGTTTATTCAAGTGGTCATTCAGCTGCGTAATGACTGCCTTTTCTAGAATTTTACTTAAAAAATATAGGTTAGAAATAGGTCTAAAATTGTCAAAAACAGAAGAGTCAAGTTTATTTTTCTTGAGCAAGGGGTTAACAACGGCAGTCTTAGGACAGACTGGGAAGACCCCCGATATCTAATGGTACGTCAAGCATGCTATCAATTAGCACATTGGATACTTCTTTGAAAAAGCCTGTTGGTATTGGGTCAAGGACACAGGTGGAGGGTCTCAGTTGAGAAATTATTCTACCTAGATCCAGTAAATTGATCCTGGTGAAAGAATTCAATTCACTTATAATGGAATACCTGATTTATTAGGATCAGCTTTGGGGGGATGTACTATTGTATGTATATTATTTCAAATTTCATTCATTTTGTGTTTTAAAAATATAGCAAAAACCTAGCATGTTTCACTGGAAGTTTTTTGGATTCATACCACTGAGTGACCTGGGTTTAGCAAATGTTCAATAAAACTCTTGGATTACCAGCATTATTATTTATAATTTTACAGAAGCAGCACTGCCTCTCCAGACAGACTATCTTGTTATATTCTGTTATTTTAGCCTTCAATATTTCATAGTGAACTATCTTTAGTTTTTCTACATTTACGCTCAGCTCCCTGGTATGTTTTCTTTAAATCAAACACTCTTTGGGTCTTCCATGGTATAATAGTTACTTACCACCTTTGCATTGAATCTGGAGACAATTACAAATGTAAAATATGCTTTGAGGAGATTTTGGCAACATGTACTTTATAAATTTTGTCTATAATATCTAGATGTGGAGCAAAGAAAATTCTTACTTCTTCTTATAATTATTGATGCTCATGACAGTAGTTTTTTATGAAACACTATTTTGTAATTCCCATAAAAATGTTACTGTGCTTTTTCTTCTTTAACTACTGTTTAAATTGTCATTTATGTACCCAACGTGTACATGCACCACAGAGTGGCTATATTTAGTAATATGTCAAAATTGCCATTGAAATGACACTTTATTTTCCTTTTTCCTTGTCTGGCAATCCTTTTTTTTAATATGCAGTTTTAATGTATAATGCCAGATTACTTGAACATGGCTTTTGCCAAGCTTTGACAGATGTAGTGCAAGAGAAATAGGCAGTAATTATTTTTCTTTTATTTTCATTGTGTTCTTGCTTGTCCAACCTGTAATTAGCAATGTTCAGTTTTAGATCAATTTTTAAGAAGCTTCATGGCTCATTGACTGGGGTATGGAGTATCACAGTGCTTGGACTCGGGACTTATTCCCCAATACAGTGACCATAATGGGGTTTGCCTGTCTTTCCCAAATCTTTTTCATCCACAGACTAAAGGCATATAGTTAGGATGAGAGCATGTGTCTGCAAACATGACCAGGATTTAATGGGTTTAGAAAATAAATATATAATTTAATTTTTAATTTTTTATTGTGTTGTTCTTTCATGGTTTTGCATTCTGTATTCATCTCTATTCCTTATGCAAAAAACCATGTTCATGTAATCATAATGATATTCTTTTAGATCTGCTTATTTTAAACCTCCTCCCGCTGTAAGAAATGACAGTTTTCTTAACTTAATGTATTAATCCTATTAAGTCAAACCAGTCACCAGTTTAAAATATCAGGAGGGAACATTATGAGAAAATAAATAATTTTCAATAGTTTTTTTTCTGTTCCACTGAACAGTGCCCTAATTTAACAAGGAGACACTTTCATTCTCTAGTAGGATCATCTTGCCAGTGTCATATAATGTGCGGGCATATCGGTGAACTCTAGATTTAGCTATCATCTTAACTACATTTATTATATATAATTATAATTGTAATGTGAGTCATTAAGATGTGTGTAAAAAATGCAAGCAAAATTCAAATTCTAATCTTGACACAGCAACCTACCAGTTTGCATTAGCAGATTATATTATGTCAAGTCTGGAATAAAAAAGCTACAGGACCAGGAAAAATATTATACAGAGCTGCACTTTTTTCAGAAATACTAAAGATGTAATTTGAAGATTAATTTTGTTTTGTTTTAGGTAATACTCCAACATTGTATAAATATACCTTGTGATTATTTTTAATATGGTGGGGGACAAGGTAAAGAAGAGAAATAAAGGTGTAATCAGGTACCACCAGAAAGCAGATTTTCCTCCATGACTCCACCCAACACCTTCTGGCCAGTGTCAGGCATACAGTTTAGAATTTGCTCACAACCAATGCCACTTTAGGGTTAATATCTAACCTGGATTGTAGCTATACCAAGGGCTACTAGAAGAAGGTCTGGCCAGTTTTCCCCCTCTATATTCATTATATTGAATTAAAATAAAAACTGATTAAGGGGAGACTGGAAATACCCCTGGGAGGAGCTTAAAGAAACCCACTTGATAAAGAGTGTGGAGTAAGCAGAAAGGCTAGTGATGAGCAGTCAAATAGAGGAAGAAAGAGAGGCCAAGAGTTAGAGACAAAGAATGGAAAGTTGCCATGTTTGGAGCACAACTCGGAGATAAGGGCAAGTGAAAAAGGAAGCAGCCCCAAAGAGGAAATAGGCATTTATTATATTCACTAGCAAAATACCCGCGCTTCGCAGCGGAGAAGTAGTGTGTTAAAGAGGTTATGTAAACATATATATACATAAACATCCATCCATCCATTTTCTAACCCGCTGAATCCAAACACAGGGTCACGGGGGTCTGCTGGAGCCAATCCCAGCCAACACAGGGCAGGAAACAATCCCAGGCAGGGTGCCAACCCACCGCAGGACACACACAAACACACCCACACACCAAGCACACACTAGGGCCAATTTAGAAACTCCAATCCACCTAACCTGCATGTCTTTGGACTGTGGGAGGAAACCGGAGCGCCCGGAGGAAACCCACGCAGACATGGGGAGAACATGCAAACTCCACGCAGGGTGGACCCGGGAAGCGAACCCGGGTCTCCTAACTGCGAGACAGCAGCGCTACCACTGTGCCACCGTGCCGCCATACATAAACATATATACATATATATACATATCTACATATACACATATCTACATATACATATGTGTATATATATGTATATATATATATATATATATATATATATATATATATATATATATATATATATATACATATATACATATATATATACATATATATATATACACATATCAACATATATATATATACACACATACATAGACACACACACACACATATATATATATATATATATATATATATATATATATATATACACACACATACATACATACATACATACATACATACATACATACATACATACATACATACATACATATATATATATATATATATATATATATATATAATAATAAAAGGCAAAGCCCTCACTGACTGACTGACTCACTCACTGACTGACTAATCACTAATTCTCCAACTTCCCGTGTAGGTGGAAGGCTGAAATTTGGCAGGCTCATTCCTTACTGCTTACTTACAAAAGTTAGGCAGGTTTCATTTCGAAATTCAAAGCGTAATGGTCATAACTGGAACATATTTTTTGTCCATACACTGTAATGGAGGAGGCGGAGTCACGTATCGCGTCATCACGCCTCCTACGTAATCACGTGAACTAAAAACAAGGAAGAGATTTACAGCACGAGTCGCACGCGGGAACGAAGGTAAATGACGTTAATTTTTGACTGTTTTTTAATACTGTGTAAGCATACATATTAACACATGTGCAATTAAACGTGTGCATTTACGGGGTGATTTCTCAGGCTTAAAAGCTCACCTTTTATCAAACGCGGGAACAAAGGTAACTGACGTTGTTCACTGTCTTTTAATACTGTGTAACCATACATATTAACACATGTCCAATTAAACGTGTGCATTTACGGGGTGATTTCTCAGGCTTAAAAGCTCGCCTTTTACTAAAAAGGTAAATGCAAAACTATTTTCAATCAGTTTATTGAAACGCTCCCGTTAAGGATTGCAATAACATATTCGCGAGATAAAAGAACAAAGTAGGGGGAAATGGAGGAAGAGCCGCAAACAGCGAAGAGCAAAAAATTAATTAAACAATTGAGAACGGAGCGAGTTAAGCATACAAGCATGTTCATAAGGGAAACAAAGCACGGTGTAAAACGTAACTTTAAATTAAGTTTATAGAAACGCTCCCGCTGCGGATTGCAATAACATATTCACGAGATAAAAGTTTAATGAGAAGACACGAGGTATAAACGAACCACACGCCGTGGCGCAACGTTAGGGGCAACAGTTTCAACCATTCTATGATCTGCTTCTCGCAACTGAAAGACGGCACATGGCGGATGTTAGCCGACTTGCTGACCGCAACGTTAGGGGCTTCAACTATGGCGCTGACGCCACATCTCAGTGCCAAAACTTTGCAGACTCTACTTAAAAGACACGCCCTCCTCACTGGACAGTTAAAAACACCAATCAAACTAACGATGACATCAAGTATTACCCAATCAAAAGTAGGAAAGGAGGCATCTTCATAAAATGCGTGTGGGATGATTTGCATGAGACGCTGCTTTAAAAAAAAAATGATAAAAAAAATACGGGATAAATCCCGTCCAGTATTGATTCAAAACGGGACGCGCAATTTCATTCTCAAACGCGGCACGATTCCGTATTTTAAAGGACGGGTGCCAACCCTACAGTGCCAGGTAACCACCCATACAATCAGATTGTGATTCAGACTAGGAATGCAATTAATGTAATTACCCCGATCTACATACAAGGCGAAAGTCTTGCAACATTCAAAGATGATGGTTTGGGATAAGTACACCATACAACATAAAACAGCTTATGAAGCCTTGAACCGAAAAAAGCAAGATCTCAGAGATCGTAAAAAAAAAAATAGGAGGTAATGTCGTTTTACTCGCTGTAGATTTTAGTCAAACATTACCAGTTATTCCACAAGGGAGACCAGCAGATGAACTCAACGCGTGTTTAAAATCCATGCTTCTTCCACGCTCGGTTATATGTTGCGTGTTCTCCGGTAGGTGCACCAAAAAATGTATACATTTAAGCATGTAATGGGCAAACAAAAAATGAGGTATACCCAAAGGCACTGCAGTAGTACTTAATGTAACTTTACTTCTTAAATGTTAATGTTTTACTGTTTAATAATTTATACGCTTCTTATATGTTGTTCAAATTCTTTTATCAAAATACCACTGACAGCGCAATGCACGATAACATGGAGTGAATACACCATACGCATCCGCCCACGGCTGCCCTGCTGTGCGCAGATAGGAGTTGATTCTACAATAAAATAAAATAAACATAAAAAGAGTAAAACAATCATCACCCATAAAGCGTGTGTGTGTGTATATATGTGTATATATATATGTTGATATGTGGATGTGTATATGTATATATATATATATATATATATATATATATGTAGATATGTATATATATGTGTATATGTGTGTGTGTGTATTTTATATATATAAAACACAGCAACACTCATAACAATGACAACACAATTACATTGACAATCATGTTACGTTATTTTTAAAATGTTTCCTTTTTTTTTCATAACCTCTTTAACACACTACTTCTCCGCTGCGAAGCGCGGGTATTTTGCTAGTATATATATATACACATACAGACACATATATATACATATACATATTTACATATATATACACATATATATACATATCTACATACATACACATCTATCTATCTATCTATCTATCTATCTATCTATCTATCTATCTATCTATCTATCTATCTATATATATATATATATATATATATATATATATATATAGCAAAATACCCGCGCTTCGCAGCGGAGAAGTAGTGTGTTAAAGAGGTTATGAAACAGAAAAGGAAACACTTTAAAAATAACGTAACATGATTGTCAATGTAATTGTGTTGTCATTGTTATGAGTGTTGCTGTCATATATATATGTATATAATATATATATATATATAATATATATATATATATATAATATATTATAGATATATACACACACACACACACATAAACATATATATACTGTACATATACATATATATACATATCTACATATACACATATCTACATATATACATATATATATATATATATATATATACATATACACATATATATACATATATATATATATACACATATCAACATATATATACACATACATATACACACATACATACACACACACATATACATATATACATATACACATACATACATACACACATATATACATACACATACATACATACATACATACACACATACACATACATATATACATACATATCTACATATATATACACATAATAAAAGGCAAAGCCCTCACTGACTCACTGACTGACTGACTGACTGACTCACTCACTCATCACTAATTCTCCAACTTCCCGTGTAGGTAGAAGTCTGAAATTTGGCAGGCTCATTCCTTACAGCTTACTTACAAAAGTTAGGCAGGTTTTATTTCGAAATTCTACACGTAATGGTCATAACTGGAACTTGTTTGACTGACTCACTCATCACTAATTCTCCAACCTCCCGTGTAGGTAGAAGTCTGAAATTTGGCAGGCTCATTCCTTACAGCTTACTTACAAAAGTTAGGCAGGTTTCATTTCGAAATTCTACGTGTAATGGTCATACTGGAACCTGTTTTTTGTCCTATACTCTAATGGAGGAGGCGGAGTCACATATCGCGTCATCACGTATTACGCCTCCTACGTAATCACGTGAACTGAAAACGAGGAAGAGATTTACAGCACAAGTCAAACGCGGGAACGAAAGTAAATGACGTTAATTGTTGACTGTCTTTTAATACTGTGTACTTGTTGAGTGTCTTTTAATACTGTGTAAGCATACATATTAACACATGTGCAATTAAACGTGTGCATTTACGGGGTGATTTCTCGGGCTTAAAAGCTCGCCTTTTATAAAAAGGTAAATGCAAACTCTTTTCATTCTGAAGGGCACAAACCACGTTAGATTTCAGCCGTTAAACGCACAAAAATGTCAGTACACCAGATAAATAAGCGCAACATATTATCAGTTGTATTGTATGCTTACAATACATATAGAAATGTGTTAATCGTTAACTAATATTATGGGATGGTGTTTTTCGACTCGCGCTTTGATTTAAACGATTGCATGTCTTGGTGGGTTTGCGTAGCTTATTGTCAATATCTTTACAGCTCTTTTTAAGACTTAATTTAAAAAGGTTTTCTTTTCTTAATAAAAATTTAAAAGCAGTACTTCGCCGGTGCGAAGCGCTCACTTCACTCCCTTACGGGAATCGAACGTCGGACGTCAGCGATAGAGGCGAAGCCCCTAAAATTGCGCCACGGCGTGTGGTTTGTTTATTTGACAGCATGTAGATCGGGGTAATTACATTCACGGCATTCGTAGTCTGATTCACAATCTGATTGTATGGGTGGTTACCTACCAGGTAACGCTTATGGTTAGCCAGCAAGTCATCTCGAAGTGATCACTCGAGTGAACGCAGCTTCACAAAAAAACAGATCCTTAACAAACTGTTATTGGTATATTTTCCCTCAATTTTAAAAGGTTTTCTTTTCTTCTTAATAAAAATTTAAAAGCAGTACTTCGCCGGTGCGAAGCGCGGGGATTTGAGCGACTGACGCATACAGACATATTCATGAGTGCAGGTACTTCAGAAAGAAAGCACCGTGTAAACCTAAACTTTAAATTAAGTTCATAGACCTACAAAAGTTTGCCATTGATTTGAGGCAAGATTGCTTTTCTCATATACAACTATACGTTGCATTCTTAACAGTAAGCTTGCACAGCTTGGTCATATTACAACCTGAGTGCTGAACTGACAACGTCGTATACAAACAGAACTATAACAATCGTAATAAACAAACAAAAAAAAAAAGCGAAGAACCCTTGGATTTAATAAAAAGGCTCTTTCCTTGGCGAAGCAAGGAAAAAGGAAGACCTTATATGGTGTTCGTTTATAAAACAGCGGAAAAGCTGTGTTAAGGCTGCTTCACAAAAAAAACAGATCCTTAACAAATTGCTATTGGGATATTTTCCCTCAATTTAAAAAGCTTTTCTTCTTAATAAAAATTTAAAAGCAGTACTTCGCGGGGATTTAGATATATATATATATATATATA